>NC_056739.1:42523777-42713777 GCF_019279795.1 Protopterus annectens
CTGCTGCCAGAACTTTCTGTTTCCCATCCACTCGTCAAGGTTTCTTTTGAAGAGTGTTAGTGAGGAGCTCTGCCAAATGTAGATTGGGATCTTGTTCCAAAGCATGGGAAGTCTCTGGGACAGGAATCTATCCCTCCAGCATGTCCTATTTATTGTTGTGGCGAGGTTTAAATCCCTAGAGTGTGTGGCTAATCCCCAGCTGGAAGAGTTTCACAATGATACCTGAGTGGGGGATTGTGTCAAAAGCCTTGGATAAGTCAAGATAGGCAGTGTGTACTGTTTTGCCTTCATCCAGGGCTTTGGTGACATTCTTGAAGATGTCCACTAAGTTCAATAAGCATGATCTACCCTTATGGAAGCCAAACTGGGTCAGGTCAAGAGTCTGAATGTCACCTATGTACTTGTTGATAAGGTCCATCCCATGATGATTTTTCCATGGTCTTGCAGATAAGGCTGGTTAAGATTATAGGTCTATAGTTACCAAGGTTGGTTTATGGGACCCCCTTTGTGCAAGAGGATTACTGTTGCTGTTCTCCACTCTGCTGGAACAAAGCCAGTGCTGAAGTTGAGGGTAAAGAGGGTGCCAAGTGGTTCCATTATGTCTTATTTTAGATTGTTTAGTAAGCAGCCTGGGATGTAATTTGGTTCATAGGTTCATAGATTAGTACTAGGCTAACTGCCGTTCTGGGCCATTTTAAGTATAGCCAGTTACCCCATGTGAGAATCAAACCTTGTACCTTGTGTCTGTAAGGTAAACACTTTAACCATAATGCCAACCTCCCACCCCAAAGGGGACATATTTTTGGTCTTGGAGAGTGCTTGTATGACATGTTTTTTGGAGATACTAGGTAGAGGACTTATGTCAGGTATGCTTTGGGGTATGGCTGGTGGGGACAGGGGTGTTGAAATCTGCGCCAAATCTGTCATCTGGCAGGTTGGCAATTTCCTTAGGTTCAGTATGAGAGGTATCATTCACTATACGTTCGTCACATAGTTGGGTGTTCCCTTTTAGACTTCGGATGTAGCTAAAGAATGTCTTATGATTATTCAGTATGAGAGGTATCATTCACTAAACGTTCGGCACATAGTTGGGTGTTCCCTTTTAGATTTCGGATGTCGCTAAAGAATGTCCTATGATTATTCAGTATGAGAGGTATCATTCACTAAACGTTCGGCACATAGTTGGGTGTTCCCTTTTAGATTTCAGATGTAGCTAAAGAATGTCTTATGATTATTCAGTATGAGAGGTATCATTCACTAAACGTTCGGCACATAGTTGGGTGTTCCTTTTTGATTTCAGATGTAGCTAAAGAATGTCTTATGATTATTCAGTATGAGAGGTATCATTCACTAAACGTTCGGCACATAGTTGGGTGTTCCCTTTTAGATTTCGGATGTCACTAAAGAATGTCTTATGATTATTCAGTATGAGAGGTATCATTCACTAAACATTCGGCACATAGTTGCGTGTTCCCTTTTGGATTTCAGATGTAGCTAAAGAATGTCTTATGATTATTCAGTATGAGAGGTATCATTCACTATACATTCGGCACATAGTTGGGTGTTCCCTTTTAGATTTCGGATGTCGCTAAAGGATGTCTTATGATTATTCAGTATGAGAGGTATCATTCACTATACGTTCGGCACATAGTTGGGTGTTCCCTTTTAGACTTCGGATGTAGCTAAAGAATGTCTTATGATTATTCAGTATGAGAGGTATCATTCACTATATGTTCGGCACATAGTTGGGTGTTCCCTTTTAGATTTCAGATGTAGCTAAAGAATGTCTTATGATTATTCAGTATGAGAGGTATCATTCACTATACGTTCGGCACATAGTTGGGTGTTCCCTTTTAGATTTCGGATGTCGCTAAAGGATGTCTTATGATTATTCAGTATGAGAGGTATCATTCACTATACGTTCGGCACATAGTTGGGTGTTCCCTTTTAGATTTCAGATGTCGCTAAAGGATGTCTTATGATTATTCAGTATGAGAGGTATCATTCACTAAACGTTCGGCACATAGTTGGGTGTTCCCTTTTAGATTTCGGATGTCGCTAAAGGATGTCTTATGATTATTCAGTATGAGAGGTATCATTCACTAAACGTTCGGCACATAGTTGGGTGTTCCCTTTTAGACTTCGGATGTCGCTAAAGAATGTCTTATGATTATTCAGTATGAGAGGTATCATTCACTATACGTTCGGCACATAGTTGGGTGTTCCCTTTTGGATTTCGGATGTCGCTAAAGGATGTCTTATGATTATCCTTAACTAGGGATGCAAATTTAGCTTCATAACTAGCTTTAGAGGACTTTGCAAGGTATCTGATTTGCTTGTTCAGCCTGTGGAGGGTATTCTTCTTCTGCTGAGTAAGTTCCCTCTTGTTCTTAGACATCAGTTTCTTCCTTTTGTTATATAACCTATTTATACTTGAGGTCCACCAGGGTGGCTTGTTTTTTTGGGAGGACCTGGCTTTGATCCACTCAGGTACAGCCAAGTCTATACAGTTGTTTAGGTGGTTATACAGGGCTTCTGTGTACTCCTCTGTATAGGAGTCCTTGTTGACTGTGTTAGCATGGGGGTTTGAAACTTTTTATATCATCACCTAGTAGGCTGTAGTTTGCTTTAGAGAAAGTTGTCAGTTCTGTCAAAAGATCTTATGCCACAGCAGAAAAGAACTGGTTTAAAGAAGCAGTCCTTTCACTAACGTTCCTTTTTTCTCATCTATCTTATATAAGATAAAAGCTACTCCAATGCTAAAGAATGCCTTCCTTTTTCCAAAAAGATTGCACACAGAATTAAGGTTGTGGGCCTTCCCAGGCATTTTTTTTGCACTAGGAGTTATAAAATGAATGTGGAGTATTGTTGAAGCTGTGTTATATGGTTGTTATCCACCACTTGGAACTCACAAAGTCAAGAGTGCCCAGGGTTTATGACATGTGGAATCTGTTATCTATGGCAAAGATGCTTTTAAATGATTTCCCAGAATTCCTAGATTCACTGTTTGCCAGATTTCCCATGGGCCAGATCAGGATGCAATAAAAAAAGGCCTTAAAGGTCTTTCACACTAAGTGAAGACCAAACAAAAAAAAATTTGGCAAACAGAGCTACTTCTGTTTAATGCAGAACTACTGTAGTTCTGCATTAAGCAGAAGTAGCTCCGTTTTGTGATTTGTTTTGATTGGCTCCTATACTGCGATATGGGCAAATAAAAAAAAAACAAAAAAAAAACAAAATGGAAGCTATTTTGCCAGGATTTTAACCAGCAGAGTGGGACTTGGGATCGGGCTGCTGATCCCAGAACAGTCCCGCTCAAATAGGGACATCTGGCAACCCGTATGAATTTGGCTTGAAAATGACAAATACAGCTGCATCTCAACAAAGAAACTAGTCTACCTACGCAATAACAAAGCACATTATTCCTGGATATATGCACTCCTCTGTCTTCTAGCTACAAAGAAGGTAATGTAGGTTTAAAAAAAAAAGTTTGTTTGAGACACACGTTATAGTCCAAGCAAGCAACTGTTCAAAATTGGCAGTGTTATGTGAATACAACCAAATTGCAAGTAATCGAAGTGGCTGTAGCAGGACTAGTCATGCAGATACAAGAATCCTTCCATTAGCTCCAACACTGTCACCTGGTTACATAATTTCTCAACAACTAGCTATTTCAGATTCAGAATAGACCCATCCCTTCCATTACAACACAAGAGCAAACAATTCTTTACTGCTGCTACACAAAGCTACACAAATGCAGACAATATATCTTTACTTAGAATGGATATAACCCGTATTACTGTAAAAGTTATACTAGACAATACTTATGAACATGTAATATGAATACATTTCCATTTACAAGCTGGAACCAGATATGACCAGTTTTTGCTGGTTTTGACTCCTTTCTTTAGTCCTTTAAAACACTAGGGAAGTGGATTTTAATTACTTAAACTGTCATTTAACCTCTGAGACAACTGCATTTTGCTGATATCAGTATATATTGCTAACTGGGCATAATTTAGTTTGTCGGTGTTTGAGGGGCATCTGTGAGCCTTCTAGTGATTGTTTTATGAGAGAAGGTAATTTGCTGTTATTGTGGAAGTTCAGGTTAGTGCTGGCCAAGTAACAAGTTCGATTCTTGTTCCATGCCTCCCACACACTGGTTAAGGTGCTTCCTGTTCCCACAGTTTAGGGAGACTCTTACTAATGGACATCTCAATGTAACAGATATTACTACAGCCATTTCCAGCCTTAAATCGGAGCATATTAAGGTGGCTCTTTGCAATGTCAAAAATCTTAAAAACAAGTTGCATGATCTTTAGACGTTCCTGCTACTTGAAAACATACATGGTTGTGCAGATCCTGACACCTTCTGTACCTGTTTTTTGTGCCTACCATACATTCAGGCCTGACAAATCTGTGGTGGTGGTTCCCTATTTGTCATGGACCATATCATGTCTTGACAGATTCCCAGAGATCCAAAAACAGAGCTCACTGACCTCCAACTTACCCTGAATAATGGGCCATATTCTTGGCTCGGCTTATAAGGGCCTGCGGGCCAATAGCCTGGTATCATCCTATGAACGAACCTATGAACCTATGAACCTAATCATCCTATGAACCTATGAGACAAAATGTCAATTGATAGCTTCCAACAGGACACCCACCATGTTCCCTTAATGACTACAAAAAATTCCTCAATGTACTTGCAGAAGTACCTAGTGCTAAAAATGTGTTTATAATGTAAGATTTCAACTCCCCCTAAAGACACTGCAGCACATACACATCTGAAGCTGGGTATGTCTAGAGATGCTTAGAATTAATAAATAAAAATTCACTGGAACAGATAGTTAACAGACCAACTAGAGGACATGATATTCTTGACCTGGTCCTGACTAATACAGCCACTGCATATACCATCTGTATAGTTTCTCCATCCCTGGTTAAATATGACCATACATTTGTAATAAGAGCCCTGTAGTCAATAAAGCTGAATTCAAGGATTTCAAATGGACAAACCTCCTCAAATTCTGTGACAAGGTATGTAAATTCTCATGTACCATCACCACACCCAGCACTTGACACAGCTGCTATTTATACAAAGAAGTTCCATTCCCACTTATTTATGTGCATATACCTGGCCTCCCTACTAGAACCAAATATAATTAAAAGTTTATGAACAAACACCCTTCTAGCCCACCAGCTTAAATAAACCATAAAACAAGAGAAGAAAGCTGGTTAAATCATACAAAATATCTAAAATGCATCATTTTAAAACTTGCATCAAGAACATCAGTAAGGAACTGAAAGCTTTGTCAATATGTGTCAGGAAGGGCAGACTGCCTCTTTGTCAATGACAGCTTGCTGGAAGGGCGAGCATTGGATTAATGATTTAGGACTGTCAGCAGCAAACCAGGAAGGTGAAGCTGTGTACCAACTTGTCATTAGAAGTAGGACATTCCAGCTAAATCAAGATACATAAGAGCCTTGAATGAGAGCACTTTTTAGGCCGTAACTCCACTTCCCGTGACTGATGTGAACACCCGTGGCATTGCAGGGGCCTACCATGCTGTCCCCATATATGTGCTTCGACACATATGGCGATGTGGACTAGCATCATCATCTTCGTAGCACCAAGTCAGTGTCTCTCACCCTGGCCATTTTGGTACCTTGCAAGCCTCTGCTTGTTTAGTGGTTATCAGCCAACTGGAACCATTACTTCCTCAAGGAAAGACAGTGAAGCTGCTGTTGGCCAGATGCATCTATCTTCACCCACCTGGTACTTTCAGTATCTGATTCACAGTCAGGGCTTTATCACTATCAGCAGCTGAACTATATAGAATGAATTGCACCTTTTGTGCAATCTACAACTCTGTAGTAACTGTGGGAACTTAATGGTGGCATATGCTTTTGAAGAAAGGCAGCAATACTAAACGAGTAGCTTAAGGAACTTAATTTCTGTTGCATCAAAGTATTGTTCTGACAATATTTACTTGTTAACTGTCGCTTGTCCGGTCATGATAAAAAAGACAAATGTTTGTGGGTTTGGTTCAAGCAGCTTTGTTACATATAAACACATCAGGATTGAGGCTTAGTAACTTAAACTTAAATAAACTTATAAACAGACTGAGTACTGCACTCGTACATGTTAACACTCTGGCTGTTCTCTCAAAATGGCACTACTGCCTGCACATGCTCTCTGTTTATACGCACATGCCCTCACTTTGAAATGCTTCTTAAAGTCACAACACACACTCTGTTCTACATCCTCCCTATTTGAGAAATCAGTCAGGCACAGTAATAATGATAACAATCATTGGTACATCCTCCCTATCTGAGAAATCAGTCAGGCACAGTAATAATGATAACAATCATTGGTACATCCTCCCTATCTGAGAAATCAGTCGGGCACAGTAATAATGATGACAATCATTGGTACATCCTCCCTATCTGAGAAATCAGTCAGGCGCAGTAATAATGATAACAATCATTGGTACATCCTCCCTATCTGAGAAATCAGTCAGGCGCAGTAATAATGATAACAATCATTGGTACATCCTCCCTATCTGAGAAATCAGTCAGGCGCAGTAATAATGATAACAATCATTGGTACATCCTCCCTATCTGAGAAATCAGTCAGGCGCAGTAATAATGATAACAATCATTGGTACATCCTCCCTATCTGAGAAATCAAGTCAGGCGCAGTAATAATGATAACAATCATTGGTACATCCTCCCTATCTGAGAAATCAGTCAGGTGCAGTAATAATGATAACAATCATTGGTACATCCTCCCTATCTGAGAAATCAATCAGGCGCAGTAATAATGATAACAATCATTGGTACATCCTCCCTATCTGAGGAATCAGTCAGGCGCAGTAATAATGATAAAAATCATTGGTACATCCTCCCTATCTGAGAAATCAGTCAGGCGCAGTAATAATGATAACAATCATTGGTACATCCTCCCAATCTGAGAAATCAGTCAGGCGCAGTAATAATGATAACAATCATTGGTACATCCTCCCTATCTGAGAAATCAGTCAGGTGCAGTAATAATGATAACAATCATTGGTACATCCTCCCTATCTGAGAAATCAGTCAGGCGCAGTAATAATGATAACAGTCATTGGTACATCCTCCCTATCTGAGAAGTCAGTCAGGTGCAGTAATAATGATAACAATCATTGGTACATCCTCCCTATTTCATCCTCCCTATCTGAGAAATCAGTCAGGCACAGTAATAATGATAACAATCATTGGTACATCCTCCCTATCTGAGAAATCAGTCAGGTGCAGTAATAATGATAACAATCATTGGTACATCCTCCCTATCTGAGAAATCAGTCAGGCGCAGTAATAATGATAACAATCGTTGGTACATCCTCCCTATCTGAGAAATCAGTCAGGCACAGTAATAATGATAACAATCATTGGTACATCCTCCCTATCTGAGAAATCAGTCAGGCGCAGTAATAATGATAACAATCATTGGTACATCCTCCCTATCTGAGAAATCAGTCAGCCGCAGTAATAATGATGACAATCATTGGTACATCCTCCCTATCTGAGAAATCAGTCAGGCGCAGTAATAATGATAACAATCATTGGTACATCCTCCCTATCTGGGAAATCAGTCAGGCGCAGTAATAATGATAACAATCATTGTAAGCAGTTATACAGAAATAATTACAAGTGAAACAATTATAGGTCTCGAAATATGACCTGATCATGTGACATAAAAAGTAGGACTGGGTTTAGCAACAGGGATTGTCTTTAAAGAATGTTCAACATCAGAGACATCTGTGAAATCATCAGGAACAGAAATAGGTACTGAGACATGTTCTTCAATAAAAACATTGTCTGGGTTGCTCTGAGAGCTAGAGTCTGTATCACAGGTACAACGCTGTGATATCGATTCAGTCACCAGAAGAAGATGCCTGTGATTTCTTCTGTATTCGATATGTTCAAATTCTACTAAGTAAGATCTCAGCTCTGCACATACATCTCTCTAGCAAGTCGATCGGAACCTTCCATCGTTTGCATCCTCACTATCTTTCCTTCTTTTAACGGACAAACAAATCTACTCATGTTATCGTAGTTGGACTTCTGGAATGAATGTTTTTTGAATAGTTGGGCTTGGATTGCTCTAGTGTTTTTAGGGAGTCTATATTATAAGCATGAAAGCCCTATTAACTGAATACTAAAACACCAACACATTCTGCGAATCACGAATACACCGAATGCCCTAAACAGCGAAATTCAAAAACTCAAACCTTCATAGTTGTCCAACCCCACCACCCGCTACATACTACCTACCCAAACAAACTAAATAAACCACATACATACACTAACCAAAACCCTACTTCTAACCCTAAACTAAATCATACTTCTAACCCTACACTAAATCTTGCATATACCATCATGTATGCACTTACCTTAACCCGCACCCTAACCCTAAGGTCCTTAACTATCGCACACTTACCTTAAGAAGCTATACCCAAACAAAATAATCCACACACATACACTTAACAAAACCCTACTTCTAACCTTACACTAAATCTTACATACATTACCATCTATGCACTTACCTTAATTTGCACCCTAACCCTAAGGTCCGTAACTATCACACATTTACCTTACGGAGCTATACCGCAGAAGGGCCAACCATGACGATTCAATGTTTCAGATTTCATGCTTCAGGACGATTGATGTTTTTGCGGTTCAAGGAATACATGTTGATGTTTACATATTCAGGTAAGTACACCTTCGTGCGTATAATATTGACCCGTTTTTAGCATTAGGCACCAACAAACTGGAACTGATAAGTAAGGTTGTTCTGGTTTGCCTAGATAGAAGTCTCTGAGCAGTTGAGCCAAGTAAATTGTCACAAGGTATATTTCTGAGATTAAGGAAATTCAAGAAAGCATCAGTACTGTCACACTTTGACTTCTCTAGCAATTGCTCTGCACTTTGTACTGCACGTTCAGCTAGGCTGTTCAACTGTGGGTACTCAGGATGACTGGTAACATGGAAAAAGTGCCATTCTTTTGCAAATTTTTGAAATAGCTGACTTGTAAACTGGGCACTGTTGTTAGAAATAACTTTGTGTGGACTACCATGGACTGAGAAATGACATTTCAACTTAGTAATGACAGTACTGGATGTTTGGTTAGGTAGCAGATCAATCTCGAACCAATTCGAATAGGATTCTCCCAACACTAAGTAATGTTGACTACTCCACTCGAATATGTCAGTGGCTACTGTTGACCATGGTAGTTCAGGATTCTGGTTTAGCTGAAATGGCTCTTTTTGCAAATGCAGTTTAGCACTATTGCATACTGAACAAAATGAAAGTACTTTATTGATATCTTTTGACAGAGAAGGCCAAAAAAACCTGGGTGGCCACAGTGCAAAATTTGGATGCACTCCTGTTGCAAGTAAGTAGGAACAACAGCTTTAGGACCTTTGAAAATGATACCATCTTCTATCAACATCTCATCTCTGTAAGGAAAATAAGGTTGTACTTCTGTTGGTATACAAGATTGCTTTGATGGTCATCCGACAAAGATGAAGTGGTTGACCTTTTGCAAAACTGGATCAGTCTTTGTATGATCGCTTAGCTCATCAAGTCTTGTGGTAGAAAAATTACGCACTTCCATGGCATCAAAGTTAAAATTCTCTGCATCAAGCTTTTCTGTGGTATTTCTGGGTGATCTGGATAAGGTATCAGCCAGATAAATAAGTTTGCCTTTTGTATAGACCATTTTCAAGTTGTACTTTTGTAATCTGAGCATCATTCTTTGTAGTCTTGCTGGAGCTGTATGCATAGGCTTCTTTAAAATAGTGACTAGAGGTTGATGATCAGTCTCAATCTGGATAGCTTAGCCATAGTGTTGTCTCCTCACAGTAAGACGTTGTCCTGTTCGATTCTCAGCTAGAGTGTCTTTTGTGTGGAGACATGCGTGAATGGGTGTACCTTCGTTGAAGGTTGTGCATCAGAGCTGGCAACTCGGCACGTAAAAATCTACTGCCAATCATTAGCAGACCGGAGTTCTGCTGTGGCAACCCCTAACAGGGAAAAGCCGAAAGACACAACAACAACAACATAATCATGCAACTTCGAGCATGTGAACACAATTGCCATAACATTCCTTCTCAATCTGAGCATACTGCATCTCAGTTTGGGTAAGAGTTCTAGACACACAGACTTCTGGTCTATTCTCTTGAAGAATAACTACGCCAAGACCGAACTTTGAAGCATCACAGGAAAGAATTACTGGTTTGTGGACATCATAGTACCTTAATGTTGGTGGACTGGCAATTTTCTGTTTCAGGTCATCAAATGCTCTCTTGTGTTATTCCAACCATGACCAGGTAACATTTCTGCATGTCAGCTCTCTTAACGGCACTGATAATTCACTGATGTCTGGTATAAACTTGCCCAAATAGTTAACCATACCAAGAAAATGCTGTAAGGCTTGAACATTGTCTGGACCTGGCATCTCAAGAATGACTGTTTATTTACAGGTATCTGGTTGTAATTCTGAACTGGTAAATAAATGATCCACATAAGTAACTTCTCTCAGCCTGAATTTACATTTCAGAGGATTGAGCTTTAGATTCACTTCACATGTTCTTTCCAGTACTTTCCTGAGGTTTCTGTCATGCTCTGCTTCACCATTGCCTCTGACTAGTAATTTATCTACTATTATAGCACATGGACAGCCTGAACATATTGCTCCATTGCACACTGAAAGAATTTACTGGCAGAATTTATTCCAAAAGGCATTCTGAGAAATCTGTATCTACCAAATGGCATACTGAATGTTGTCAGTACTGCAGATTTGCGATCAAGCATTACTTGTGACACTGCCATCCCAGCTATCTGGAATTTTGTAAATAATTCTGTGTCATTTGTGAATATTGATGTGATTTATACAGAACTCTATGTTATGTACTGAGCTTCAAGGATGCAACCACAGCATACCCTGCTGGAACATAGAAGATTAACTTGCAAAACCTAAGAATATTTGAGGTTAAGTTACTTCATAGCTGGGCCATAAACAAAAGATGCTATCTCTCAGTTTCAGTTCAATAGCAGACACAATGTCTAGAGTTAGACATTTTTCTATTGTCTTGAAAGAAAAGTAATTACTAGCTTTATAAAGTAAAGTGTTTTATTCCTTTATGACTTCCTAGCAGCTACACAGTTCTGAGCAAAGATCTGTGAGATATGTATTTTTAACACAGAGATGTTAAACTTCTGTTAAGTTTCTGTTTAGCCTGAGAACTGAAGTCAGGTGACAAAAAAGTGATGTCATCCAGCTAGCCCAGCAGTAAAATGTGATATTAATTTAAGAACCCTGTCAGAGAGAGACTGTGCATTTTGCATTTTGTCTTGGACCTAGCAAGAACATCCGCTCATCATCATCAACATCTGCACTTGCCTGTCTGTAAGTAGGATTCAGGGCATAGTATCTCTTTTAGATATAGATAGGGATATAGTAAAGATTAGTTTGGATGATTTCTGTATTTATTTGAGACTGTCCTGCAATGTTGTTTTAAAACATTTCCTGTGATTTTGAACTCTGAAGTTACTGTGTTGATTGACTAAGTATTGCGTTGTTCTTTCAGTATTTCTTCTTCTTCTTCTTCATTCAGCTTTTCATAGTTAGGGGTCACAACAGTGGATCACCTGTCCACTCATGATTGTCAGTGAAGTTTTACGGTGTCGAGTTGCCAGCCCGACATCCAACCTTCCACAGAAGGCACACACACGCGCACTCATGCCTAGGGCCAATTTAGAGTGTCTAATCCACCTACAGCATGTCTTTGGGATGTGGGAGGAAACCAGAGCACCCAGCAGAAACCCACATGACCACAGGGAGAACATGCAGACTCTGCACAGAAGGCACCTCATCCGAGGATTGAACCAGAGAACCTATTGCTGTGAGGCAGAAATAATTAAATATATTTAAACCTATCTTTGTGGATGATATTTGTGAGACATATTTAAGCTCTTAGAGTACTTGCATATATATTTGGTGACACTATACAGGCCACTCCTAAATAGCCAGGCACTTGATCAAAACTACCTTTTGGATAATAGTTACATTACACAGCAGGATTGGACACCTTTTGTAATGGCCTTATAGTAGCTGATAAAAAGGAGTTGGTACCAGTGGAAACTACCTTATAGTCTGGGAAGAAGGGGGCATAGCTAGTAAACCTGTGCCAGCCTTCCCCAGGTGTGTGTTTGTATAGAAACCAAATCTCAAAGTGTGTGTGTGTGTGTGTGTGTGTGTGTGTGTGTGTGTGTGTGTGTGTGTGTGTGTGTGTGTGTGCGTGTGTGTGTGTGGGTGTGTGTGAGCTACTTGGGCAGGGACATGAAGCACTGGTTGGAGAGAGAGGATGCTGACGGTCTTGGCTTGGCCCCTCAGCTGAGATCTTATCCCTATAGCTGTGCCAGTGGGGAGTCTTGTTGGGGATCTAGAGAAAGAGGGAGAAACCAGCCCCAGAATGACTGTGATCTCTATGTACTCCTAAGGGAAATTGTACTTTACTGTGTGTGTACTTGTCATACTCCCATTGTGTACATCCCTCCCTGCTGCCAGTGATGAGGACTAAAGCTCCTTGATTACTGCGCCAGTGCAGGGGCGTCACACTTGCCAAAATGAATCCTTCATATCTAAGACAGAAAAAAACAGTGTCATTTGGCATAAGGCGAGCAGCTTCCTCGACTGTACACATAGGATGGTGGGGTCTCTTTAATGCTTTTCTAAAGTCTCTTGGGTCAATACATATTATGATTTCATCTAAGCTTTTCTTATGAGCAACTACCATGGAAGAAACCCATTCAGTTGATTCGGTAACTGGAGAAATCACACTTTGCTGCACCATTTTATTTAGCTGGACTTTGACTCTGTAATGCATAGCTATCAGAACTCTTTTCACTGGTATGACCATTGGACTGACCTCCGGGTCTAATTTCATGGAGTACACAGCTTAAAGTTTACCTAGCTTGTCTTCAAAAATATCCGCATAATCTGTGAAAATAGCATCAGTGAAACTTGAACTAGGACATGTGTTTACACGATGGACTTCTTTGGTAAAAGAAAGCAGTTTCATTTTTAAACTGTCTCTGAGACCTAATAATGACTGTACAGGTCTTTTGATTACATGAGACTGCAAGCTGTAACTGTTCCCAGCTGAATAGCATTAAAGCACTACTGAGTCTTCAGTTTGAATCTCTTTACCTCCATAAGCAAAAGCTTTGCACAATTGGCCAAATGAAGTTGTTCACCAGCTCTTACTCTAGCAAATGTTTCTACTGACATAACATTGCACTTTGAACCAGTGTCCACTTTGAACTCTCTGGGTTTACCATTATCAGGACAGTACAAAACACTTGTTTTTTGCCAGCAAATCTACTGCATTAACCTTTTCACCAACCACTGATACACCATCTACATAGAAAGTAGAGTTGCAGCTTTCTATATGATCAACTTGCTTTTTTGAGTAACCTTTGTAGGTTTATAGGTTGGTACTAGGCTATCATCCCTAGGGCCTGTACAAGCCTAGCCCCAACACAACAATGAATAGAACATGCTGGAGGGATAGATTCCCTTCGTAGAGACTTCCCTTACTATGGAACAGGGTCTCAATCTACATAAGACAGAGCCCCTCACTATCACTCCTCAAGAGGAACCTTGATGAGTGGATGGGTAACAGAAAGTTCACACCGGGGATCATACCAGCAGCACTACTAGATAGGGGCCAAGGGTACTAGCTGCTAGTACAAGGGTCTAGGGAACTACTGAAGGGGTGGTGAATACCTCACAGCGTGGCTGGGCTAATATATGCCTTTGGGCAGATAGCTCAGTACCAACCTATGAACCTATGAAACTATAACAATTCCCTGGCTATTTCTTCCCACAGTATTTACTTCCCTGGACCCCTGTCTAGCAGGGCGACTGAGACTTGCTTGATTTACAAAGCTTTTGAAAGTGGTTTCATTTTTTATACTTGTAGCATTGCTGACCAAATGCTAAACACTTTTCTTGTTTGGAATCATGATTGGCACCACAGTTATGACAGTTAACAATTAGACTTGACTTGGGTTTTGCTGACTCACCCTTCTGCTGCACTGAACATGTCAATTTTACTGAGCTAGTCTTATTACTTGCTGGAAAGGTACGGGTTCTCCCTGGAAATCCCACAGGGGCTGCAGCTGCCATGTGCGTAGGCCTGTTTCTGTTAGCCACATGCTGCATTGTGTCTATGTTTGCTCTAGATGCTGCTGAAACCATGCTGTTATCACTTGCAAGCATATTTGTGTGCCTTTCTGTAAGCTTGTGTATTTGACAAATCTCTTTGGCTTTGGTCAATGTTAAATCACTGTCTTGAAGCAAAATCTTTCTCACTGCAGCATTATTAACATCACACACAAGCCTGTCCTTTATCAACTCGTCTTTTAAATCACCAAATCTGCACATTTTAGCTTTGTTTCTTAAGTCAGTAATGTAAGCTGCAAAAGTTTTTGTTGGGTTTTGGTCCCTTGTATAAAATAAGTGCCTGTCCAATGTAACATTTGTCTGGGTGTTATACATTTCTCTAAATTTGAATTTCAAGCACTCAGGATCCTCCCTTAGTTCAGTTTGTACAACAATATGATAGTTTTCCCCTTCTCCTGCATATACTGCTGGGGCATACACAAATGAATGCTCTCTTTCAATAGCTTTCAGCCCTGCTAGATTAAGCAGAATAAATACCCTTGTGCATGCATCTTTATTAGAAAAAGCTGCTTGTATGAAAATATCATATTCCTGCTCAAATACTTTCCAATTCTCTGCAATATTATGATAAAACACAAGTGGACTGGGTTTGTGAAATGCCTCTGCCATGCCAACCCACAGTGATAAAGACCCTTTGAGTTATGTACAAACATGCACACATATATGTCAGAAATTTATGCCAGAAACTTATAGTAATTATGCTCAACAGCACAATAGACTCTTTGAAATAAC
Organism: Protopterus annectens; assembly: GCF_019279795.1. Taxonomy (NCBI): domain Eukaryota; kingdom Metazoa; phylum Chordata; order Ceratodontiformes; family Protopteridae; genus Protopterus; species Protopterus annectens. Next base: position 42,538,807 of record NC_056739.1, read on the forward strand.
TACACTTTGCAATATAAGTCTCCGTAGCACAAGAAACACTTTGAAATCACTGTACTTTGCGAAACCACTATTCAGTGTAAGAACTACTTTGAAATTACTTCACTTTGTGAATGAACTGTACATAGCACAAGAAATGTCTTGAAATGACTGTACCTTATGAAATAACTGTACAGTGTAAGAAACACTTTACAATGACTGCACTTTGCAAATGAACTGTGCACAGCACAAGAAACTTCTTAAAATGACTGTATTCTGACCTCACTTTGCAAAATAATTGTACTTTGCACACAGTAAACTCTTCAAAATAATTGTACTGTAATAAATCACACACTGCAAACACTTTGCACAGTCTGAGATACTTAGAACAACTCTAGTTATACTTTGAATAGCTTTATTCAATGTGAAATAGTAGCTCATATAAAACAAAATGGCCGTTTACTAAATAAAATGTAGTCGGTTTGCTTTTCCATGCTTATTTTGCTCTTTTATTGCACTCGTTATGCTCTTTTAAATTTTATCAGGGTTGTTATCCCTTTCTTGTGCTCATTTTACTTTTAACATGCTCGTTATGCAAATTAGAAGTAATTCTGAATGCTGTCGTATTTCAAATAATTTTATCAAATATCATAGTTGCAAACATTTTACTTAATCAATAATGTGTTTTGTGCTTTTTTTGATTACGTTTAATCAATAATGTGTTTTGTGCTTTTTGTATGATTAATAATGCATCTTGTGCTTTGTGAATGCTTTGTATTGTTTTCTTTACGATGCGAGTTTTAATTATCTGAAATTCATTAATCGTTTGAGCAGGTTGCGATGAATCATTCCTCTAAATGATTCCATTTTAACTGTGCACCTCATGGCTCAACTTCTGCCTTCTTTCTGGCTTCTTGTTGCTCAGGCATCTTGGTTCCACCATTGTGTCATTCAGACATGCCACTTCTGACATGATGTTGCTCGTCCGGTCAGGATAAAACAGACGAATGGTTGTGGGTTTGGTTTAAGCAGCTTCATTATATATAAACACATCAGGATTGGGGCTTAGTAACTTAAACTTAAATAAAACTTATAAACAGACTGACTACTGCACTCATACATGTTAATACTCTGGCTATTCACTCAAAATGGCACTGCTGCCTGCACATGTTCTCTAGTTAAATGCACGTGCCCTCACTTTGAAATGCTTCTTAAAGTCACAACACACAGTCTGATCTACATTAACAAAATGCAAGATACAAGTAATTAACTATGGATACTTTCTAATTAGCATAGTTACACTGCAGGGGTTTAGTACAGCAAGAGTTTAGCAAAATGCTTCCCCGTTTATTCAGACCATCTTACACGGCAATGCACCAGTACTGTAGCACTTTATTTGTAATATCTACACTGTATTTCTTTCTTAATACTTCATTCTGTCTGGTGAAATCTGATTTGAAATGTTGTGCTTGATTTGTATTTGCACATTCAAATATTCAAGCAAGTACAGGAACACTCCATATTTAGTGTTAGAGAACCTGATGTGTGTATTATGAGACATAATTATTTATAAGACTACTTCATTACTGAAAAAAATATATTCCTTCATCTATCTATCCACCGACCTGTAAGCAGAATGCCATGATAATTGTCATAGTGATGATAAATGGAACGGGATAGACAGAGAATGCCATGATAATTGTCATAGTGATGATAAATGGAACGGGATAGACAGAGAATGCCATGATAATTGTCATGGTGATGATAAATGGAACGGGATAGACAGAGAATGCCATGATAATTGTCATGGTGATGATAAATGGAACGGGATAGACAGAGAATGCCATGATAATTGTCATGGTAATAACAAATGGAATGGGATAGACAGAGAATGCCATGATAATTGTCAAGACAGAGAATGCCATGATAATTGTCATGGTGATAACAAATGGAATGGGATAGACAGAGAATGCCATGATAATTGTCATAGTGATGATAAATGGAACGGGATAGACAGAGAATGCCATGATAATTGTCATGGTGATGATAAATGGAACGGGATAGACAGAGAATGCCATGATAATTGTCATAGTGATGATAAATGGAACGGGATAGACAGAGAATGCCATGATAATTGTCATGGTGATGATAAATGGAACGGGATAGACAGAGAATGCCATGATGATTGTCATGGTGATAACAAATGGAATGGGATAGACAGAGAATGCCACGATAATTGTCATGGTGATAACAAATGGAATGGGATAGACAGAGAATGCCATGATAATTGTCATAGTGATGATAAATGGAACGGGATAGACAGAGAATGCCATGATAATTGTCATGGTGATAACAAATGGAATGGGATAGACAGAGAATGCCATGATAATTGTCATAGTGATGATAAATGGAACAGGATAGACAGAGAATGCCATGATAATTGTCATAGTGATGATAAATGGAACGGGATAGACAGAGAATGCCATGATAATTGTCATGGTGATAACAAATGGAATGGGATAGACAGAGAATGCCATGATAATTGTCATAGTGATGATAAATGGAACGGGATAGACAGAGAATGCCATGATAATTGTCATAGTGATGATAAATGGAACGGGATAGACAGAGAATGCCATGATAATTGTCATGGTGATAACAAATGGAATGGGATAGACAGAGAATGCCATGATAATTGTCATGGTGATAACAAATGGAACGGGATAGACAGAGAATGCCATGATAATTGTCATAGTGATGATAAATGGAACGGGATAGACAGAGAATGCCATGATAATTGTCATAGTGATGATAAATGGAACAGGACAGACAGAGAATGCCATGATAATTGTCATGGTGATAACAAATGGAACAGGATTGGCAGAGAATGCCATGATGATTGTCATGGTGATAACAAATGGAATGGGATAGACAGATCTACTCCATCTGCAGCACTAGCCTCCAGCTTATCTTGTACGAATTCCAGATATTTCCATGCAGGCTGACAGATATAATCTCTTTCATGTATCATGGGTCTGCCCTGGGACTTCCTTCCAGGGGACTGTACTTGGCACATTGACTATGGAAGGTATCTTGAAGGCATCCACACAATGTACCCAGACTACCTGAAGTAACTCCTCTAAACACAGAGAGCAGTGTTTGCACTCTGAGATACTCCCAGATTGTAAATATTCTGATTCTGACATTGGTGGGAGAACCCAGCTATCCTGTAAAGGAACCTCTTTCTGCCAATTGCACCTGCAGTCTCATCCTTTCAGTGACTACCCGAAGGTCATGATCCCGGGTGAGGATGGAGACACTGCTTTGTAAACAGAGAGGTTTGCCTTGTGTATGGATAATGCCTTTAGTAATTCTAGCATCGCTGCACCCATTCTGTGGTCACTCCTCTGATTGCACAGGCATGAAATGGGTTTGATGATGTGGGTTGATTGTTTGTTATTCATTGTATGTTTTAGCTGTTCGTGTTTATTCTTATTAACTACATTTTTGTTATGGTGTTTTTTATAAAATACCTACTTCTGATTCCCTGTAACCTCACTGGGAAGAAGACCCCAAGGCACTTACTCTCCTTTACCTAGAGTAGCTGCTCCCCCTCTAACTACAGAGAGTAAACCATTCTTTTCATGAAAATATATTTACTAAGTCTAAATCTTCAAAAGTGCCGTGGCATTGGTCATAAGAAGGGAGTGCAGTTTCAGTAACTATGGACATGATGTGCTACTAGGGGCAACAAATACAGGCTGGGCGCTTATCACGGATGATTTAGATTTTCAAAACAAGGTTCCACATACTTCTCAAAGTGAAGACAGGTCTTCATAGGTTCATAGGTACATAGGTTCGTACTAGGCTATCTGCCCTAGGGCATTTATAAGCCTAGCCAGAGTGTGTGTGGCTTTCACCACCCCTTAGGATGAGAATACTATGCCTTTTTAGGGTTTAATTTACTGTGCCTCTGTCTAGCAGTGACACAGAGATGACCCCCGGGGTAAACCTACGATCTCCCATCCACTCGTCAAGATTTCTCTTGAATAGAGTCAGTGAGGGGCTCTGCCTAACATGGACTGGGATTCTGTTCCAGAGTGTAGGGAGCCTCTGGGTTATGAATCTGTCCCTCCAGCACGTCCTATTTATTTCTGTGTTGAGGTTTAAGTCTGTTGCTCTCATAGCTCTGATGGATTTGGATTTACTGAGGTGGAGCATGTCCATTAATTCCGGATTGGACATGGCCTTGTACGTCAGGCACAGATCACCTCTGAGTAGGCGGTATGCGACTGAATAGAGCTGGAGTTTTTTCAGTCGGGCAGCATATGACATATGTTTAAGACCCTTTATCCTCTTGGTGAGGAACTTTTGGGGTCTTTCCAACTGCTGCAGGTGTCGGGTGAGATACATCCCAAATGGGGCATTGTACTCAATCATTGGTCTGATAAGAGAAGAGTACAGGGGCACAATGACCTCTCTTGATCTAGATGTGAAACCCTTCATGATAAGGTGGGCAATATAGAAGGTTTTCCTAACTACTTTGGCAATGTGAGTGTCAGATGAGAGGTTACTGTCAACCTGGGTCCCTAGGTCCCTGATTACCTCTTCCGTACTTAATGGATTACCACCTATGTGGTAATTTGTCGGTACCTTGTTTTTCCCAAAGGGTATGACTATACATTTTTTGGCGTTCAGCTTAAGGCCATGGCTCTGGCACCAATTTTCCATTTCTATGAGGCCTCTCTGAAGGATGTTTGTGTCCGCTGAAGTATCAATTATGGCGCCCAGTTTGCAGTCATCTGCGAACTTTGTCAGCCACAATCATCCTATGTTTGCCTGTACCTCGGAAAAATAAATGCCGAACAAGAGGGGTCCCAGGACTGAGCTCTGTGGGACACCACTTGTGACTGGCTTAGAGTCTGACATAGCTCCAGCAACTCTGACCCTGTGGGTTCTGTCCTTGAGCCAGTTTGCAACCCATCTTGTGATATATGGGTTTACATTTAAGCTGGTAAGTTTGTCTATGATACCCGAGTGGAGTATTGTGTCAAAGGCTTTTGCAAGATCAAGGCAGGCTGTGTGAACTGCCTTACCCTCATCAATGGCCTTAGTGACTGTTTCAAAAAAGTCGACCAAGTTCAAAAGGCAGGATCTGCCCTTGACAAAGCCAAATTGGGTAGGATCCAATGTCTGTAAGCCCCCAATGTCTTTGTTTATGAGTTCCATAATGATCCTCTCCATAGCTTTGCAGACCAGGCTCATCAAGCTTATGGGGCGGTAATTTCCAGGGTCCGTAGAAGCACCGCCTTTGTGAAGTGGGACCACTGTTGCCGTACGCCACTCTTTGGGTACGTATCCTGTAGTAAGGCTAAGATTAAACAGCAGCCTTATGTGTGGGTTTAGTTCCTCTTGGAGTTCATGTAGCACACAGCCCGGGACATCATCCGGTCCCATTGATGCTGTGTTTTTAGTTTTAGAGAGGGCGGCTCTCACCTGAGCATCTGAGATGTTAGGGAGGCTACACTCTGCTGGATAGTTATTTCTCCTTTTGGGGGGGAGGGGGAGGAGACATTTGTACTGAACCTGTCTGCCAGAATGTTGGCAATGTCAGTGGGTTCAGTGTATTTTGTGTCATTTTGAACTAACTCTGAGCATATCTGGGAGTTTCCACCCAGGTTTCTAACATAGCTAAAGAAGGCCTTGTGATTGTCTTTTGTGTCTTTTGCGATTTTTCTCTCAAAGTTGGCCTTGGATGATTTTATGAGTGATCGTAGTTTTTTGCTAGTACTGATCAGAGATGCCTTCCCTTTTAGGGATTTTGCTCTATCATGTAGTAGCTTCCTCCTCCTGTTGTAGAGTTTGTTTATGGCTGGGGTCCACCAGACCGGGCGCCTGCCTTTGGGGGAATGGGTCTTGGTTTTAATTGGGATTGCATGATCCATGCATTCTTGAAGGTGCCCACAGAAGGCATTTGCAAAGGATTCAGCAGTGTGGGTTGTGGTTTCCACTGGCCCAGGGGCCTTGAAAGATACCACTTCAGTCTTAAGAAGTGTGAAGTTGGCTTTTGAGAAGTTCTTCACTGTGGTCTTTTGTGCAGGGGGTGGGGGCGGGATGTGGATTTCCAGTGAGATTAATTTATGGTCTGATCTTACCAAAGAGGGATATACTTCCGGTGTGGAGCATTTTGTCCCCATGTTTGTGATGATCAGGTCTAGTATATTGTCTCCTCTTGTGGGAATGGTGACTAGTTGTTCCATTGCATTTGAGTTTATGAATTCTAGGAACCTTTGGGCTAGGGTGTTTGGGCTTGAGTAATGTTCCCAGTCTATGTTTGGGTAGTTGAAGTCTCCCAAAATGATGGTGTTTGGAGAGACATGCATACTCTCCAGTGTCTTCAGGAAGGCTGTGTGGGGTTCCTGAGTTTGAGAGGGTGGTCTGTAGCATGCTACAAACTGTAAGGCAGTTTTGCCTATGGTTAGTTGCACCTGGATGGTCTCTCATGCTTCGTGCATTGCCACTAACCTGGAGGTGTGGGTATCTTTGATGAATATGGATACTCCCCCTCCTTTTGTGGTTCGGTCCAAGTTTTGGGGCCGGAAAGCATGATATGAGGTAAAACCTGATAGTGCTGGGGTGCTCTCAGGAGCCTTGAACCAGGTTTCAGTCACTGCACAGACATCGATGTTCTCCATACTGAGGAGGGCTTCAAGGTCGTGCATCTTGAGGTTTAGACTTCTGGCATTGAGCAGCATTACCCTTAGTTTTTTTCCACTTGTGTTTTCTAGGGAGGTAGGTTTGTCATTTGAGCCTTGCCTAAAAAAGGCACTATGGGGGTGGCAAGAGCCTTGGCCAATATCCGGAAGCCCAGGGGTGACAGGTGCAAGCCATCCCTTGTGAAGCAGCGTGGCTTGTTAAGCATGTCATCCCAAGCAGACAGACACTGGATCCCCTTTGAATGACACCAGTAATTAAGCCAATTGTTAAAACTGATCATTTTGTCTTTGTACTGTGGCATCATTCTTGGTGAGGGTAATGGAATGTCGTGACTCCCCCCCCCAATGATTCTGTACACAATGATGTTAATAATGTGCCCATTTTAGTGAAAATCTTGAGCTTTAAGTCACTGAAAATGCCCTTCGGGGAACATTTCAGTTGGAGAATTGGATGCGTTCCAGTTTCAGCTATTTTCCACCATTAACTGCGTGCAGATAGCTATAAACAAGGGAATAACAAAGAAAATCAGATGGTTATAGCATACCCACCCCATTACATACATTGGCCAAGCTTTGCATAGCTCAGCAGATGGTCTGAATGCATGAATCTTGTAATGTTTCTGAAAGTCAGTGGGATGGGGTGACTTAAATGTAAAACTTAACTGAAGAGGAAAGCACAAATTTGCCCCTACCCACTCTGACTTTAAATTAAAGAAATTATAATGACTGTAATATCTTCAGAGCAACACTTAAGTTACAGCTGGACAAATTATTTGTATCTCAATGTATTAGATGCGATGGCTAATCTTGCAGTACAGATCTAACTGCCAGAATCTAAGCTTATTATTTGAACAGTATGAAATTACTCATGAATAAATTGTGCAATGCCTTGCAAGTAGGAGAACTACTCCTACATATCACTGTAATATACGTTGTCATTTAAGTTTGATCGTGTTAATATACACCCTTTGTAGCAGAGCCCTGGCAGTTAATCATCCCATGGCCCTTCTGCATTTGCCCATACTGCTCTTACATAGTGCCGTCACCGTCTGTGCATACAAGAGTGAGGATTTATAAATAACTTGTGCTTAGGACATGGATAAAAAAGGATCTTTGGAATAGCTCACTTACTGGGTTTGTTTGTCTGTATTTGTTTTCCAAGGTAGTGCACTGATCTCCATGGACCTTTTCCAGACTCAGCCGAGGGAGCAGTGTATGGTTAAGTGACTTGCTCAGAGTCACAGAGTTAGGCCATGGAGGATGTGGGAATCAAACCTTAAACCACTGGACCGCAGGAAACAGCTTGTTAACAAATAATTAATGGAGTGGGGGGAAGTGGTGTATTGTTAAAAAGAAGATGAGGATTCTGAAAGCTACATAAAATATCACTTTTTATGTCTATGTGGGCTGCATGCATCTGCTATTACAGTGGTAACCCTCAGTACGTGAGAGCCGAGGTCACTGAGGGCTTGAGATAAGGTGGGAAATAAAAATGTAGAGAAAGTAGCAAAACCCCTTGTATGGGGGATGCAGATGAGATCAAGCACTACACAAACAAAAGACATTTACAAGTTACTTCAAACAACTTTTTATATGCCATTTAGTAAACTGTCTTGGAAGACTTACTCACAGATTTGTTTTTTCTTAACTTTGCAATTAGGTTGAGTCGCGTAAAGCCATTTCAGTTATTGGTGAGAACTAGGTCATCTGCCCTTGTTGCTCGTTTTACACCTAGCCAATTTCCATTTCAAAGGCGAGAATCAAACCTTGTGTCTGTGAGATAAACAAAATGCCTTAACTCTTATATCACCCCACACAGCCCAAATATTTAGCATTTTTAAAGTATACTACTGTTCATAGGTAATCAGTACACTAATGACTCCAGGGGGCCTTTTTGAGCCTAGCCGCATTTTCCAAGGTGAGAATCAAACCCTGTATCTTAAGTCTGTGAGGTAAACACCTTAAACATTATGCCAACCCACAAGCTAAGCCACCAGGATAAGGGCAAGGACTATATATAATGCATGGACAAGCCACTCTGTGTGCCTTGAAGAAGAAGGATTTCGGAGTAAGCGCCATGGAACACACACCTTCTCTACCACACAGTAACTAAACGTCATGCTTAAGATAAGGCAAAGATGGCATTATCTACTTCTGACCAGACAGAAAGTTGCCTGATATACGCAGCATGGGAGAGACTGAAAATTCACTATAATACCCACTTTATGGCACCCTAGTGATTTAGGAGTAGCCAGTATTTGAGGATTTGCTATAATGTGTATTAGTTTTGCAACTTGAACCTTCTTGGAAATAAATCTTCTTAAAGGTGCTCCAGGCATCCTCTGGTATGTTTAAATCTCTCACGCAGGGGTGTAATTTCTTGAAATGGACTACTTTGTGGATAGTGTTTCTAAAATGTCACTTTCCTCAGACTTCACCACAGAAAGGCAAATAGCAAGTAATATATTTTGCATGGAAAAAAGGAGATGCCTTTCCCTAAGGAAATGGATAAGCCTGCTTCCCACTGCCTTTATTTTTTTGCAGCAGACATCCATTTTTTTCAGAAAGCAGGTGTGTTTAATGTTTAAACTGATTCTCTTACAAAATGTATTTTGATCTCTGACTTGTAAAAAAATACCCCCTTACATATGGCAGTTGTCTGGGTTAGTGCTGCGAAGAGTATAGACATGCTGTCTCACAAACACTTTTACTCAGAATCTAGGAACAAGCTTATAGAAAAAATATGTTTTTATGGTTCTTTCACTTTAAGTTTTCTCAGAAGGACTCCCATCCTAGAGAGAGCTCCCAGATGACTGCAGAAATGTTTGCTCTCATTCTGGTAATACATTATTCAGGGAGCTAAATAATTTGACATGCACTTGCTATAAAAAGTGCTTCCTTTTACTTTCTGATTTATGGAGTAATTCTAGAGTGTTAATTGCTTATGCAGATTTTTAAAATAAAAACTATAATATTGCAATAACATCCAGGAACAAATTACTATAACAGCACTTAACCTTGTTAACTTAATTTAGTCAATACATTCTATCTGTGATACTCAGTAAATGAGTTAAGCGCTCTGAAGCATTTATGTCTGGATTCTGAAAGGAGAGTGGAATTCCTCGCCCTTCAGAATCCAGGCATAAATGTTTCAGGGGGCTTAACTCATTTTATTTAATGGTTCAGTTGTTGATTACTAATCTATTTTTTTAAATGTTGACTAAAAGCAAAAGTATAAATGCTATGCCAGGGAGGGCTATTGTAGTACTCAAACACTAAGGCCTGAGTTAATTAAAAACAGTCATTGTTCCACCTGTGTGTTTCCAGCCTTCTTACCTTTCCCAGCATGCCTTCAGTGTTGTATTATGTACTGGTTCAGTTATTTGTTTTGTTACAAGTGCTTTGTTTTAAAGCGCTATAATAAAGTTGAAGTAGAAGATGTTCACCAACTTTCCCGCTGCACCTCATGGTTTTATGTATGAATGACATGTATGTATGAATGTATGACATGTATGTATAAATGTATACATGTTGACCAGGATAATCAGACTAAGGAAGAAAACCCCCTTTTCAGAGCAGGCCTAGGGAGAAAAGCTGCAAACAATGACAATTAAAATACATACAATAATGCTACAGTAATACATGGTGCTCTAAGAAAAACACTACAATAAAAGCAGATAGTAATAGCTTAGGTACCTGATTAAGTGGACATCGACTATAGATGATGGTCACCGTTGATGTGACACCCTGATCCCATGTGCAAAAATGGGAAAAGGGGGTTATGGCTGCATGGATGGATGGATATAATAGTGGTCTACTGTGCTGAGTTCTAACGAAAACACTACATTAAGGATAGAAACAACACTGAATAATATGATCGAATACAAAAAATTCTAAGGTAACATGATATTAACATAAACATATTTGACAGTGATATTCAATTTGTCCAACAACTTTATAGTTGGAAGAAAAGGAGTTACAATACGACAAAATAGTAGACAATAGTCAGAAAGCGGGAAGAGGTGGCGGAGGAGGATAAGAAGGGAAGTGGGAATGTATAGTAAATTAGCGGGAAAAGGGGGAAATCTGGGGAGAAATGAAGGCTCTGTAATACAGGTGTGCAAGTGACCTGTTTGAGATTAATGTGTCTGTAAGCCACGTGACTTATAGATGTGGCAGTGGCTGGAAAGTTCTACATTAGCCTTGTGAGGTACATGAGAACAGACAGGAGTCAGTCAGGTGTTGTTTTAACTTAGTTTGAAGTCTTTTGTGTGTCTTAGTGGAAGTGGTTAAAGCTTGGTACCATAACTGGAATAGAAAGCATCTCCCCCAGCATTGTTTGACATTGTGCTGGCCAGAAAAAGTTTTTCACTGGAACATAACTCTCTGCAGGACAAATGCTGACCAAGGATGTTTTTCAGGGAGAAGCAATTAGCAGGGATGTAGCTAAAATTATGGGCTGTGACTAGCTGGGTGTAGAATAGATTCTGTGGTAGTTCTAACCATTGTAGTTGTTTTAAGGCATGACACTGGTGAGTCTTACATGAGAGGTTTGTAGCAAATATTGCTACTTTGTTGTAGCATGCCTCTAACTTTGTTTGCTGTATGGTTTGCAAGTCTAAATATAGTTGATGTATATAGAAGGTGGGAGAGAGGTAGGACTAAGCAGTGTTTTCCCTTGTTGCATTAAGTAGGTATGGGTTTGACTGGTAAAGAAGTCCTATTTTTTAATGATTTGCTATATGTGCTGATCAGATTTCAGTTTTTCTTCTATATGTGCAACTAGTAATTTTGTGTGGATTACCTTTTATATAATATTGTTATTGGCCGATGTAATATTGTGTGTGTTTCAGAGTAGAAAATTGTGTGGGTGTAAATAACATAAATTTGCTTTTCTTAAGGTTTAATTGCAGGCTTGCACAAGGTAGGTAGGTTTTGACTGAAGAAAATCATGCTTACGTGATTGTTTAGAGTTTTGTAAGACTTAGTGGACTGCAGAGGACGGTGGAGTTGTTGGCACACTGCACAATGGCAGCGTGTTTTGTAGCTGTGAGCTTGTTTATAAATTTATTAAGTAGAAGGAGGCTGAGTACTGAGCCTTGGGACATCTACAAGAATTGGAAGGAATGTTGAAAAGGTGTGCTGCCTTTTTACAGCCTGCTGTCTCATACTAAGTAGTTAGTGATAATAATAAATCACAGTTCACCAATAAGGTTTTGCTTTCAATGAAACAATTAATCAATTCAAAGTCTTGGAAAAGGCCTAGGGAAGAGAGTTCAGTTAGGCTTGGATGAGGCCTAGGGAAGAGTTCAGTTAGGCTTGGATGAGGCCTAGGGAAGAGTTCAGTTAGTAGTGTAGGATGAGAGACAGTGGATAAGTGAAGGAAGATGGATGACATGCACGAGACTGAGAGGCCTGCATTTCTGTGATTGTGTTGGTGAAATGTAGAAGGGCATTTGTGGCGCTATGAGTTAGACAAAAGCTGTGCTGGGGCTGTGAAAAGAGATTGCTGGCAGTGAGGTGCTTAGCTGTGTGTGAATACATTTCTCTATGATTTTTGATGAGGGGAAACACTATTGTGCTAGGTTTGTAGTTAGAGAATCGAATTAAATGTCCACCTTGTGAGGGAGTATGATATAGGATTTTAGGGTTGGAACATGGTTCTCTTTGATGGAATGTTTACTAACTATGACGCCTGTGTGTGCCGTTATTTACATTTATTCACCTAGAAGGTTATCTGTAGCTAGACTTGGGGGTTTTAGATTTTGGACTGTTGAGGGAGGGGCATGTTTAAAGGAGAAAGATGTTGTGTGGTCATTGAACATAATGATGGGGTGAGTAGAGAAGAGATTATTATCTTTAACAAGAGATAAAACAGTTTGAATTATGTGGTTCTTGAATTGTGTGCCAATATCATAGGGTTTATTATTAGTTGACAGAAGAGTGTTCAGTTATTGCTAATATTCCTGGAGGTTAGTGTAGAAGTTTTTTTCTCTGTTTTAATATGGGATTTGATACAGTTTCTACGATGTCTGACTTTTTGCCAGTTACACTGAGATTTGTTTTTTTGACCATTGCTGCCAAGTTTTGTACCCAATGAGCATATTTCTTTTGTTAACCAAGGTGCTGGGTTAAATGTAATCCTTTTTGTTCCAGCAGGAGCCAGTTCATTTAGTATATTTAAAAATAAATTGTTACATTTTGAGACTACTTCCTCTAGAGACATTTTCTCAGAATTTCCAAGTTACGTAGGTGAAGGTTGGAAATAAAAGTCTGTACTTGGGATTTGTTGAGGTTGTATGCCTGCTAATATTGTGGTTTTCTGTGTGTACTGTTTTGGTAGGAAGACGTTCAGTCATGGTTTCTAGGAGGCAACCACTGGTAGTTATTTTGTTTGTCAATGAGGTGAGAATCCAATCCAGTTTAGATTCTGTCCTGATGTTTCTGTTAACCCTTGTTGAGGCTCTGATAAATTGTGTGAAATTATATAAGCATATACTGCATAGGTGCAGAATCTGAGCATATTTGTTGCCAGTCAATGTCGAGGTCTCCCTGTATGATTGTTTCATGGATTATGTTGGTGGATATCCAGGATAAGACTTCTTGTACAGTATTAATTTTATTATCGGGGTATGTATAGGGCTCTTTTTGGTGCTCGGCTTTAGCTGGGAGATGATTATTTCTGCATTGTTAATTTAGGGAATGGGGTCAGTGTCATTTCAGTTGCATTTCTATAAAAATGGCTATCCAACCAGCCTTCTGTTTTTCTATCCATCTTCAGGCTGTTGCATGCTGATGGCAGAAGTTCTTCATCTTTTATATCTGGTTTTAGCCAAGTTTCTGTAGTGACTAATACATCTGTGGAGGGCAGGGTGATATAATTTTGTTACCTATGTGTCTTCTAAGATTCATATAGAGGAATAGTAAGCCTGCTTGTGCAGTCTGGGTAGAAACTGGAGATGTATATATTTTTGTCGGGCAGGTGAGTCCTGTGTGTGTGTGTGTGTGTGTGTGTGTGTGTGCGTGTGTGCGTGTGTGCGTGTGTGTGTGTGTGTGTGTGTGTGTGTGTGTGTGTGTGTGTGTGTGCGCGTGTGTGTGTGTGCATGTGTGCGTGTGTGTGTGTGTGTGTGTGTGTGTGTGCGTGTGTATCAGAGGACCAGAATTTTGGTGGATGTAACCAATTTAGTTTAAGTTTTCATATAAAGTGTTTGTTAGGATTTGAGGTTTTAATTCAAGTTTTGCTAGCAAGGCATTGGTGTTTAGATGTGTTTATGGAGAACAAGGTGTGTGATGCAGTACACGATAGAGAAGACTATGTGGATATAAAATGTGTTTTGGTTTGTGACTCAGTGGTTTGTGGGTGGAAGCCATGACAGAGAAGGTGCATATGCAATTAAGTTAAATTTGTGAGTATGATTTGGGGAAATAGGATGAAGATTTGATGAATGAGCATAGTAGATAAAGAGATAAGTGGAGGGCATGAAGGCATGGAGAAAATGTGAAAGGCTTTGTAAGAAATGAGCATATGTACAGTCTTTGTGATGAGTAAGGATTGTGCTCTTTGCTATGTAAGAAGGTTTGTGAGTATTTGGAGAAAATATTAGGGCACTGTCTTTCCTCCTCAATGTGCTAGGGTCAGGTGTAGGTTAGATAAATGAAAGGGAAGTAGGCTGCCCCAGGGCTATTCAGGTGGTGGTAAAGGTAATAAGTGGCAATGTTCATGCGTAGTTCTGTGTAAGTGTACTAAGGAAGGAAAAGTATGTGTTTCATGAAGGTGGAGAAAATGGCTCTATATCAGATTATCGAACAGGCATGCCTCTTCATTGACACGAAAAGAGTGAACCGCGAACGGCTGAATCAGCAATTTTTTTTCCTAGGGAAAAAAATTGCTTGGCCATCATAGGTTCATAGGTTCATAGGTAGGTACTAGGCTATCGGCCCTGGGGCCTATACAAGCCCAGACAAAAAGGTACCCTGGCTTTTGCCACCCAAGAAAGTTATTTTCCTATGCCCCTGTTGAGCAGAGCCACAGAGGTGATTCCCAGGGTGAATTTTCTATTTCCCATCCAATCCTCAAGATTCTTCTTGAAGAGTGCTAATGAGGAGCTTTGTTTGATTTAGATAGGTAGTTTATTCCAGAGTATGGGAAGTCTCTGGGACAGAGAAACTTTCTGTAACATATGGATCTAGGATTTTGATACATGCACAGACGCAGTATGCACAAGCAGAAAGAGAACCGCTGGCCATGTATGTTGTTACAAAATGTTTTATGATTACATATATGGGCACATGGGCACAGCTGCTCATTAGAATCACATCATTTTTATTTGTTTATTTACGTATTTAATTATCATAAGCCATTTCAGAACACTTGTCAAAAAACATTGCATCAGGCACCACTGCAACTACAGAAAATGCTACTGAGCATTGAGACATTTGATATTCATGTGACGTATAAGCCTAGAAAACAGATGCACACTGATGGTGCTTTGTGACAGGCATGATTGACAGAAACCACTGAAGATTTGTTAAATATGATCTTGATGTGATAGCAGTAGCCCTGGATTTACTTGGTCAGAAGTGAAACAGAAATAATTCAAAACAAGCTGAAACCAATACTGGGAAACAACAGTTAATGAGAACAATCATAAAAGGGTGGTCCTCAAAGAAAAGGAAACTCCCTTTAGTTGTGCAGCCATATATTACTGTCAGTAATGAACAGGGTTATTGACAGAATACTATTTATAGGCAACTGAGGAGTCATGTCCCCACCTCTTCGAAGAAAAAGAGATGTTAGCTAGAATTCAATGGGCACATTTGGGTATTTAATGTGTAAAGAGGTGAGCAAAAGGCACCATGTTTTATCACAGGATACACATTCAAATTGAAATGGTGGTTGGGTCTTGTTTAACATGTAACATACCACAAAAAATGTGCCTCAAGAAGGCAGCTAGCTCAGAGGACTAAAGCTCAGGTCTATTAATCAGCTCTTCCTGTGTCCAGGGAAGGGGGTTTGATTCCTTCTACTTTCATTTGTCTACTGTGTAACTCTGAGGAGGTAATTTACCCAAATAGTGTTCCTGTCACCCCGAAGAAGGTCAGTTGAGTCTAGTTGGCATACCTGATCAAAAAATAGGTAAAATATGAATAATTTTACACAAAGTACCAGACCATACCCTGGTAACTGTTGTGGTACTTCTGTTTCAGTCACAGAAAGTATATTGTCTTCTATGTATTAACTACTATAAAAAATACACAAAATGAATTACCCAAAGGGTAAAAAACTAGTAAAAATGAAAAGAACCACATCCGTAATGGTGAAAGTGCTTAGTAAGTGAAGTTCTATGGTGTATTTAGTGACTTTTTTATTTATTTGTTTTTTTATTAAGTCCTCTGAAAACTGCTTCAGACGTGGTTCTTTTCATTTTTACTATAAAAAATACCCTGAGATATCCAGGCTTCCAAACTAAGAGAAATGACACCCATGATAGTGATTAGTCATGAGACATTTTTGCCAGACACAGGATATGAGACATTGCTGTTTTCAACAAAGGTCTACAGTTTAAGAAGTCAAAATTAAAGAGATTTGCCTGGATTAGGAATTCCATCAGATTGCCACAAGACAAAAATATGAGAAGGCCAATACTTAGTTGTAAGTACCATTTAAACAGCAAAAATAACTCAAGAAAATGTATCCTAAACAGCAAGCAATATTGCCACCTGACATTATCACTGCTCCAAGTTATTGCTTGTTTAAACTTTGATGGATCACTTACTAAATTAAAACTCACTGCCTTATCAAAGTTGTTATAACCACAGCAAACACTGTCCCTCAATGAACAACAGAAATTTGCACAGTGTAGCCAAAGGGATAACTATGATAAGAATGCATCAATGAAAACCATCTTGTAGTGTCAGTGATGTAACAGGTTAGTGCACTCACCTTTAGTGCAGATGGCTGTAGGTTCTATTCCCACACCAGGTAAGTGAATTACTGATACTGCAGCTCTGCATAAAGGGGAGCTGCACTCCTGAGTGTGCTGTCCTTTGGATGAAATAATAAACTGAGGTCACATTTACTTGAGTTGGTGGTAGCTTAAATGTATGTAAAAAAACTCACGGCACATACTGAAAAGATCAGGGCAAGTTCCCTGATGCCCTGGTCAAATTTTCCCTAGTAGTATAAACACCTCTGGTCTCCTGTAAAATTAGGTCACTGGCTTAGTGGGACCAACCCATTCTATAAACAATAAATAAAGAAAAATCTTTCACATTTTTGAGCATAGTGTGTATATTTGCAGCAATGTATTTTGCATGCCACGTTTAGTATGACAATTACAGACCCATGTAATGAACAGCAGCAGTGGTGTGTGTTATGCACAACAGCATGTAGAAGGCTGGTATGCAGTGAATGATGTACATGTGCATGTAGCATGCAGTGGTGTGTGTTATGCACAACAGCAAGCAGAAGGCTGGTATGCAGTGAATGATGTACATGTGCATGTAGCATGCAGTGGTGTGTGTTATGCACACTGGTACTCCAAATGCAGGGAATCACAATGTAGCATGAGAGCAATACACATCAATGAAAGGGACAGCTTCATAGTAAGGCATAATATACCCTAATAACTACTCAGTAAGGTATAATACACCCTAGTAAGTAACTAGTTAGTAAAGAATAATATACCATAATAACTACTTAGTAAGGTATAATAATAAGTAACTAGTTAGTAAAGAATAATATACCATAATAACCACTTAGTAAGGTATAATACACTCGAGTAAGTAACTAGTTAGTAAAGAATAATATACCATAGTAACTACTTAGTAAGGTATAATACACCCTAGTAAGTAACTAGTTAGTAAAGAATAATATACCATAATAACTACTTAATAAGGTATAACACACCCTAGTAAGTAACTAGTTAGTAAAGAATAATATACCATAATAACTACTTAGTAAGGTATAATACACCCTAGTAAGTAACTAGTTAGTAAAGGATAATATACCATAATAACTACTTAGTAAGGTATAATACGCCCTAGTAAGAACCTATTTTAGTAATGTATAATATACTGTAATTAGTAACTAGTTAGTAAAGCATCCATTCACAACCCTTTTTCCCATTTTTACACATGGGGTTGGGGTGTCGCTTTGACAGTGACAATCATCCAGAGTCAAGGTTCACACTGCTAGGTGGCTATCCATAATATACCCTAATAAGTAGCTATTACTAAGGTAAAATGTACCTTAATAATTAACTAGTTAGTAAAGCATGCTATACCTTAGTAAGTAGCTACTTAATAATGCATGATATACCCTAGTAATTAACATTTAGTAATGTATAATATACCCTAGTTAGTAACTAGTTAGTAAGGCATGATATACCCTAGTAAGCAACTACTAAGTAATGCATAATATACCCTAGTAAATAGCTATGTAGTAAGGTATGGTATGATATATACCCTAGTCGGTAACTAGTTAGTAAAGTATAATATACCTTAGTAAGTATCTGTTTAGTAAACTGTGATACACCCTAGTAAGTAACTAATTGGTAATGTGTAATGTACCCTAGTAAGTAACTATTTAGTAAGTTATAATATACCCTAGTAATTAACTAGTTAGTAAAGCATAATATACCATATTAAGTAGCTACCTAGTAAGGCATAATATACCCTAGCAAGTAACTACTTAATAAGGTATAATATACCCTACTAAATAGCTACGTAGTAAGGTATGGTATGATATATACCCTAGTCGGTAACTAGTTAGTAAAGTATAATATACCTTAGTAAGTAGCTGTTTAGTAAACTGTGATATACCCTAGTAAGTTACTAGTTGGTAAGGTGTAATGTACCCTAGTAAGTAACTATTTAGTAAGTTATAATATACCCAGTAATTAACTAATTAGTAAAGCATAATATACCCTATTTAATAGCTACCTAGTAAGGCATAATAAACCCTAGTAAGTAACTACTTAATAAGGCATAATATACCCTAGTTGGTAGCTAGTTAATATGGCATAATATACTGTAGTAAGTAGCTATATAGTAAGACATAATATACCCTAGTAATTAACTAGCTTGCAAGGCATAATATACCCTAGTAAGTAACTACCTAGTAAGGCATAATGTATCCTAGTAAGTAGCAATTTAGTAAGGCATAATATACCCTAGTTATTAACTACTTAGTGAGGCATAATATACCCCGGTAAGTAGGTACTTATTAAGACATAATATACCCTAGTAAGTAGCTTCTTAGTAAGGTATAATATACCCTATTAAGTAGCTACCTAGTAAGACATAATATACCTTAGTAATGTATAATATAACTTAGTAAGTAACTGCATAGTAAGTTATAATATAGTCTAGTGAGTAGCTACCTAGTAAGACATAATATACCATAGTAATGAATAATGTATAATACCCTAGGAATGTGCAATGTATAATATAACCTAGTAAGTAACTACTTAGTAAAGTATAATATACTGTAGTAAGTAGCTACTTAGTAAGGCATGATATATCCTAGTAAGCAAATACTTAGTAATGCATAATACACCCTATTAAGTAGCTGTTTAGTAGGGTATAACATACCCTAATAAATACCCAGTTAGTAAGGCATAATACACTCTAGTAAGTAACAACTTAGTAAGGTATAATATACCCTAGTAATTAACTACTTAGTAAGACATACTATACCTTAGTAAGTATCAATTAAGTAAGGCACAATATACCCTAGTAAGTAGCTTCTTAATAAGGCATAATATACCATAGTACGTAGCAACCTAGTAAGGTATGATATACCCTAGTAATGTATAATATAATCTAGGAAGTAACTGCTTAGTAAAGCATAATATACCATAGTAAATAAGAACTTAGTAAGGTATAATATACCCTAGTAAGTAGCTACTTAGTAATGCATAATAAACTCTACAAGTAGCTATTTAGTAAGGTATAATATACCATAATAAGTAACTAGTTAGTGAAGCATAATACACTAGTAAGTGACTACTTAGTATGGTATAATATACCCTAATGATTAACAAGTTAGTAAGGCATAATATACCCTACCTAGTAAGTAGCTTCTCAGCAAGGCATGATATACCTTATTATGTAGCTGTTCTCCTGTTATGCTGTGCTCTACATCATGCCTAAATGTAATATACAAAATAAACAGGCAAACAACCAATGACCAAGATATGGGACAAATAGCAAGAAAAATAACCAAGTATAAAAAACACAAGTTCAGTCCCAGCAAGGCAGCAAAAAATAAAACTTCCAAATGGAAATAAAAATAAAGTTTAAAAGGGAAATAAAAATAAAGTTTACCTTGTGTGATTAAACTTTATTTTTATTTCCATTTGGAAGTTTTATTTTTTGCTGCCTTTCTGGGACTGAACTTGTGTTTTTTATACTATGTAATATACAAAATGTTGTCATTTAGTGTGCTTGAAGGTGGAGTTAGAGTCACATTATGGAAATGAGTGAATGGTGTGCCCTAAGAGCTCCAATCGGTTGGAGCTCATCACCATCAATGTGTGGGGGTGTGGAAAGCTATGATTGTGGTAAAACAGTTGCCTCTGCCACTGAGGACGCCATTAGTTATATTTGTTTTCCGACTGTGCAAAGCTTTTCTTTCTTTCTTTCTTTAATTCAGTGCTGATAAGCTGCTAAATTCTTATAGCTGAGCAGCACATCAGCAAGGAAGGTGGCCAGTATGCTCAGAAGCACTATATCATCTGCAGGTATGCAGTTTAAATCCCGTACCCTACTGGGACCTCGAGGGTGTCATTACAGGTGTACTTCATGCAGAATGTTCTGTGGGATAAGACTGCATACAGGGTCTTAGTTACTGTGTACAAATGTCTGTTAATTATTTGGGACTTTGTTACCCAGATCTACTGTGTATTACCCCTACTCCATGGTGCTCAATGTTTATGAATGGCGCACACAACTTCCATCCTATGTAAACCAGCTTGTTCAGTATATTGCTGGGGTCACTTTGAAGAGTTACACTTCAGGTGTAACGTGTCAGGTGTAGGTGCTTAGTGCATATGTAAATGTAACATACAATTGTAACCCAGGAGTAGTATCTTTCATAAATCAAGCAACTGTTTTATTACATTGTTTATACATTGTGAAACCCATACACCAACTGTAGCACTTTCATAAGTCCAGAAAGTTCTCATCCTGTGTTGGTGACCTTGTTAACACATAATGTAAAGTCCTACACTAACTACTTACAAGTCAAATAGCATAAACACCTACATAAGGCCTAGCATTTTCATAAATACAGATGTTTGTATCATTTGGTATAGTGTAGTATAAACCTTTACACACACTGATTACCTGTAGTATAGAGTAAACCCTTCTGAAAATTGCTTAACTATGGCACAGCAGAAACCTCTGTGCTGGATGTAGCAATTTCAAAAGTCAAGCGATATTTTTTTTTTATCTTGTTTATTCATAGTGAAGCAACATGACATAGATCCACATGCCAGGCATTATATTTTCTTAGATTATGCAATTCTTTATTTTGTTTAAGATTAGTATAATGTAAAATGTTATGCAAGGTATTTAATTTTGCATGAATCCAGCAAAGGTTTGAACTTTTTTTATTTATGTGTAACATAAATCCTTATGCTAATTGTTTACTAATGTATTGTAAACTGGTATGTCAGATGTAGCATTTTCATAAAACCAAATATGTTTTTATTTTAGCTCATTGTGTAGACCCCAAAGCTAAGTGAATATGCATGGCAGGTGTGCTATTTTCATAAATCCATGAATTATTTTAGTTTGTTGTTTGCAATTAGTATAAAGTCTTATATACTAATCATTTACATGTGTCAGGTGTAGTCGCTTCATAAATCCATCAATGTTTTTTGCATGTGGTTTATACATAGTATAAACACTTAAATCATCCAACACATTTTTCTTATAATCCCAGCAATGTTTGCATGTTTTTATTTACACTTACCCTAATCCATTATGTCAGGTGTATCATTTTCATAATCTAGCAATATTCTTATTCTGTTTACATGTGCCCCACGCAGTAGGCATAACATTTTCATAAATTCAATAATGTTATAATTCTGTTTACATGTGCCCCACGCAGTAGGCATTAACATTTTCATAAATCCATCAATGTTTTTTATTCTGTTTACATGTGCCCCATGCAGTAGGCATAATGTTGTTTGTCTTTTCGGCTTTTCCCGGTTAGGGGTCGCCACAGTGGAACTCCGGTGCGCTAATGATTGGCAGTAGATTTTTATAGTGCCGAGTTGCCAGCCCTTTGCCCAACCTTCAGTGAAGGCACGCCCATTCACGCATGTCTTTCAGAGGCCACTTGACCGCCAGAAGGACATGCAGACTCCACACAGAAGGCACTCCAGCCGAGAATCGAACAGTAGAACCTCTTGCTGTGAGGCAACAATGCTACCGCTGTACCACAAATTCAGCAATGTTCTTATTCTGATTATGTGTTCATGCAGTAGGCATAATACTTTCACAAATTCAGCACTGTATTTTTTCATGTTACCCGTCATGCCTACCCCTCTCGCAGCTATAGCATCTTTTTGAACTTAATTTGTTGTTATGCAAGGTCTGTATCATTTCACTAAGGCACAACATATGTGTCATGAATCCAGTAATATTTACATCTTATTTTGCAAACTCCTGTGCCCCATGCATAATGTGGGTCTTATTTATTTTGCTTCCTGCAGTGGTGGTAAACACCTACACAGAGTGTAGCATTTCTGTAAAATAAATAATTTCCACTTTCTCTGCCTTTTCTGATTTTTCTCAATTCTCACTCTGTACAGCTGACTTAACCTAGCATCAGAAATCATTGTTTGCAGAAGTTGTTTTTTTCATTATGCAAGTACCTACCATTGTTCCATACTTAAGGTCTAGGTATGTGCGTGTTAGCTAATTAAAAATGTGTTGTACAATACAGAAGATCTGGGTATGTGCATGTTAGCTATTTAGCACGACATTGTTCCATACTGAAGATCCAGGTGTGTGTGTGTTAGCTAACTAACATGACATGTTCAAGACTGAAGATCTGGGTATGTGGGTGTTAGCGAACTAACACGACATTGTTCCATATTGAAGATCTAGGTATGTGTGTGTCAGCTAATTCACATGTCGTTGTTCCATACCGAAGATCTAGGTATGTGCTTGTTAGCTAACTCATAAGACACTGCTCCATACTGAAGCTCTAGGTATGTGCGTGTTAGCTAACAAACATGACATTGTTCCATACTGAAGATCTAGGTATGTGCATGTTAGCTAATTAACATGACATTTTTCCTTACTGAAGATCTAGGCATGTGCGTGTTAGCTACTTAGCATGACATTGTTCCATACTGAAGTTCCAGGCATGTGCGTGTTAGCTAACATGACATTGTTCCATACTGAACATCCAGGTATGTGCGTGTTAGCCAATTAACATGACATTGTTCCATAGTGAAGATCCAGGTATGTGCGTGTTAGCTAATTAACATGACATTGTTCCATACTGAAGATCCAGGTATTTGAGTGTTAGCTAATTAACATGACATTATCCATACTGAAGATCTAGGTATGTGCATGTTAGCTAAATAACATGACATTGTTCCATACTGAAGATCTAGGTATGTGCGTGTTAGCTAATTAACATGACATTGTTCCATACTGAAGATCTAGGTATGTGCGTGTTAGCTAATTAACATGACATTGCTCCATACTGAAGATCCAAGTATGTGCGTGTTAGCTAATTAACATGACATTGTTTCATACTGAAGATGTAGGGATGTGCGTGTTAGCTATTTAACACGACATTGTTCCTTATTGAAGATCAAGGCATGTGCATGTTAGCTAAATAACATGTCATTGTTCCATACTGAAGATCTAGGTATGTGCGTGTTAGCTAATTAACATGACATTGTTCCATAGTGAAGATCCAGGTATGTGCATGTTAGCTATTTAACACAACATTGTTCCATACTGAAGATCCAGGTATGTGCGTGTTAGCTAATTAACATGATGTTGTTCCATACTGAAGATATAGGTATGTTTGTGTTAGCTAACTCATATGATATTTTTCCATACTGAAGTCCGGGTATGTGCATGTTAGTCAATTAACAGGACATTGTACCATACTGAAAATCCAGGTAGGTGTGTTTTAGTTAACTAACATGACATTGTTCCAAACTGAAGATTCAGGAATATGTGTGTTAGCTAACATGACATTGTTCCATACTGAAGGTCCAGGTATTTGCGTGTTAGCTAATTAACATGACGTTATCCATACTGAATATCTAGGTATGTGCATGTTAACTAACATGGCATTGTTACATACTGAAGATCTAGGTATGTGTGTGTTAGCTATTTAACAGGACATTGTTCCATACTGAAGATTCAGGCATGTGCATGTTAGCTATTTAACACATTGTTCCATACTGAAGATCCAGACATGTGTGTGTTAGCTAATTAACATGACAGTGTTCCATATCGAAAATCTAAGTATGTGCGTGTTAGCTAACTAACATGACATTGTTCCATACTGAAGATCTAGGCATGTGCATGTTAGCTAATTAACATGACATTTGTCCATACTGAAGATCCAGGTATGTGTGTGCTAGCTAACTAATATGATATTGTTCAAAACTGGAGATCTAGGTATGTGGGTGTTAGCGAAGTAACACGACATTGTTCCATATTGAAGATCTAGGTATGTGTGTATTAGCTAATTAACATGACATTGTTCCATACTGAAGATCTAGATATGTGCCTGTTAGCTAACTCACGTGAGACTGCTCCATACTGAAGCTCTAGATGTGTGCGTGTTAGCTAAGAAACATGACATTTTTCCATACTGAAGATCTAGGCATGTGCGTGTTAGCTACTTAACATGACATTGTTCCATACTGAAGATCCAGGTATGTGCGTGTTAGTTAACTAATACGACATTGTTCCATAGTGAAGATCCAGGTATGTGTGTGTTAGCTAACTAACATGACATTGTTCCATACTGAAGATCCAGGTATGTGCGTGTTAGTTAACTAATACAACATTGTTCCATAGTGAAGATCTAGGTATGTGCATGTTAACTAACATGACATTGTTACATACTGAAGATCTAGGTATGTGCGTGTTAGCTAACATGACATTGTCCCATACTGAAGATCCAGGCATGTGAGTGTTAGCCAATTAACATGACATTGTTCCATACTGAAGATCGAGCCATGTGCATGTTAGCTAATTAACATGACATTGTTCCATACTGAAAATCAAGGTATGTGCATTTTAGCTAATTACCATGACATTGTTCCTTACTGAAGATCTAGGTATGTCCGTGTGAGCTAATTAACATGACATTGTTCCATACTGAAGATATAGGTATGTGCGTGTTAGCTAATTAACATGACATTGTTCCATACGCTTAGCCAATTGTTGAAGTCAATCATTTTGTCCTTATATTGTGGTATCATTCTGGATGAAGGCAGGATGCTACTCAGGGTTAGGGTCATACCTGCCTGGACCACATGATCCGAGAGGTCTTCCATGTCTCTTTTCATGTAGTCCATGGAGGTACGTCTTAGGTCATTCACTCCAACATGGACAATGACAAAGTCATATTTGTACTTGTTGTGGAGTGACTTGAGTGCATGCGTTATGTGGCGGATCCTGGCACCCAACAGGCAGCTGACTGCAATTTTCTCCTTGTTCAACCTGGTGAGTGGGACATCAGTGTGCTGGACTATTTAGTCACCTATGACTAAAGTGTTAGGTATGTTGTATTGCCTTAGGGACTGTTGCTGGGTGGCACACTGGTGTTGTGAACTATGTGACACTTTGGTTGTGATTGGTGTTTGTTTGTGTTTCAGCTTCAGAGGTCCTCGTTGCTTGGGCAGGTTACAGTTAATGGCCTCTGCATATGTGGATTTAGTGTTGCTATATGTGGGTGTTGGTGGTGTGGGTTTAGAAGGGCTATGAGTTGCTTGAGGCATAGTGTGGGTGTTAACCTTCTCCTCTTGACTGTCTAGCACAATTTTGGGTGGAGAGAGCTTTGCTTCCATTTTGGCTATGTAAGTGCATCTCTCACAGGTTGTAGTGTTGGGTGGTAGGAGGAGGGGGTTGCTGTGTACATGAGGCAATTGCTGCATTGCCCCAGTATGCCCAGATTCAGCAGATGGACAGGAGAAATCACTGGAAGCTGACTCTTGGACATGCCTGGTTTGGTGCTTTTTTTTTTTTGTAAAGTACAGGAGCTGTTTTCCCTTACCTTAGCAAGGTACTTTGCAATTATAGGCTGTTTAGTGCCTACTATTAATTTCTCCTTATTAATAAGGAGAGTTGAGTGCTTGTATCAGTTTAAGGCTTCCTAGTGCTTTCCAGCAGGTATTAGAGAAAGTGCTAGTCACAGGGATGCTTAAAGGTAAGATGAAATAAAATGCACACTGCAGTGTGCACTAGAGAAGGTAGATGTGAAAGTAGGTAACTTAAGTTTTACCTGTTTAAAAAGTTAAGGTTTAGTGGAGAGTTACTATTTTTAAAACAGCAAGATGGATTGAAAGGGGGTGATCACTTTTGTATTCTGGTACTATGGAATACAGTAGGATGGCCAATAAATTTAAATAGTTGAAGGGGAGGTTTTTTTGATTTAGTGATTATTTTGATTTAGTGATTACTCACACAAGCCAGTGAAAGTAGAGAGGAAATGAGATATATGGTCAAATTAACATAAGAGGCAGGCAACTAGAAAGACAGTAGTATTTAACAAAACAACTGTAACTGGGTGGGAGGGCATGAAAAAAAATTCTGCCTGACTCAGAAGAGACAGAGCTGTGGTCTCTTTTGAAGTTTTAATATGCTGTTAAAGCTGAATGCAAGTAAAAAACAAGGTAAAGAAAACAAACCACAGTATTCAAAATATAAAAAGGTAATAAAGTAATGCAAAATACAAAAAATAAAAGCAAACTAACCTTTCCTTCACAGCAAAGTGTAGCAGAGCCTGGATGAGCCTTTCTGGTAAAGCCATAAAGTTCCATACTGAAGATCCTGGTATGTGCTTGTTAGCTAACTAACATGACATATTCAAAACTGAAGATCAAGGTATGTGGGTGTTAGCGAACTAACACAACATTGTTCCATATTGAAGATCTAGGTATGTGTGTATTAGCTAATTAACATGACGTTCTATACTGAAGATCTAAGTATGTGCATGTTAGTTAACTCACATGACACAGTTCCATACTGAAGCTCTAGGTGTGTGCGTGTTAGCGAGCAAACATGACATTGTTCCATACTGAAGATCTAGGCATGTGTGTGTTAGCTACTTAACATGAAATTGTTCCATAATGAAGTTCCAGGCATGTGCATGTTAGCTAACTAAAATGACATTGTTCCTTACTGAAGATCGAGGTATGTGCATGTTAGTTAACTAACATGACATTGTTCCATACTGAAGATCCAGATATGTGTGTGATAGCTAACTAACATGCCATGGTTCCATACTAAAGATGCAAGTATGTGCGTGGTAGCTATTTAACACAACATTGTTCCATACTAAAGATCCAGGCATGTGCGTGTTATCAAATTAACATAACATTGTTCCATACTGAAGATCTAGGTACGTGCGTGTTAGCTAATTAACATGACATTGTTCCATACTGAAGATTCATGTATGTGCATGTTAGCTATTTAACACGACATTGTTCCATACTGGAGATCCAGGTATATGCGTGTTAGCTGGAAAACAACGAAGATTCCAGGTTGTGAATTTTATTATTAAAACATGTCTTAGCGCCTCGGCCACCACAGCCTTCAATGAGCACACAATTCATGGTAGAAATATATTCCCTTTTATACAAAGTGTTAATAATCTAATTGATAAAAAATCAATTAAACAATTAAATAATTAAAGAGACTGCACTCACTCTCAAATAGAAATCCATATCAAAAATACCAAAAACTAGTATAAAATACATAAATATACATACAATACACTATTATCTAGTTCATTATATCAAGTATTTCCAATTAATTTCCATATTTAAATCATAAGGTGATAATGTATTATATTTCAATATAAAAATAGATTCCTTATATAATAACGTATTTTTTAATAATCTATGATCTCCTTTTTTAACAAAAATTTTGTTCTAAAATAGCGGCTTGTAATAAATCAACATTACTATTATAAGTTTGTAAAAAATGTAAAGCCACTGAATTTTCAATGGCACCCCTCCTAATATTATGAATGTGTTTCTGTAATCTGAGATTAAATTTCCTTTTAGTTTCTCCAATATAAAACAAATTACAAGGACACTTAAGGCAATAAATAACACCTTCAGAATGACAAAATAATTGTTTATTTGGTGTAAAACCTTTATTATTTATTCTATTAAAGGATAACCTTATAAACCGACATACATTACAAGAGTGACAAGAATAAGTACCACAGGTACTGAATGAGAAATTTAATTTATCAACAGGGCATCTAAAATATGCCCTTATCAATATGTCACCCAAGTTTTGACCCCTTTTATATGCAACCAAGGGATTTGAAGGAAATAAGCTACGCAATATTTTATCTTTTAATAAGAACTTCCAATAATATTTAACTGCATCCCAAATTTCTTTACTCATTGAATTATATGTAGTAACAAAATAAATATCATCTCTTAGTGTTTTGCTCTTCTGTTTAAATTTATTACTTAATTTACTGTGTCCTTCTACAGAAGCCATAAATTTATCAATAGATTCCATAATTGAATATATAGTACAACCTCCACGTAAAAATACATTAGTAAGTTTATTCATTTGTTTCTCTAGATCTAAATAATCGTTACATAATCTAGACAGTCTAATCATTTCACCATAAGGTAAAGATTTCATTGTATGAAGAGGGTGACAGCTAGTACCAAATAAATATTGATTTCCATCAACAGATTTTTGGTGAATTGTAGTACAAATATGTTCATCTTCTTTCCCTATTAAAGTAACATCTAAAAAATTCACTTTTGTTCCAACTTGTAAATCATCAAATTTAATATTATATCTGTTCTTGTTAAGCTCCGATATAAACTGATCAACAGAATCTCAACCTCCTTTGCACAAAAAAAATCAAATCATCAATGTAACGAGAATATAATATCACATGATTTTGTACAAAGGAATTAGTATTAATATAATCCAACTCAAATTTACCCATGAAAACGTTGGCATACATGGGGGCAAAAGGTGCCCTATGGCTGTACCTTTCAATTGATGATAAATAACTTCATTAAAATTAAAATAATTATTTAACAAACAAAATTGAGTTAAATCTAACACATAATGAGAAACTGGGCTGTCACCCAAAAAATGATATAAAACATGCATACCATCTTTATGATTAATATTTGTATATTGACTGACAACATCTAGATAAATCCAAAACATGTCTTGAGTCCAATTAATATGTGAAATTTT
This sequence comes from Protopterus annectens, assembly GCF_019279795.1. Taxonomy (NCBI): domain Eukaryota; kingdom Metazoa; phylum Chordata; order Ceratodontiformes; family Protopteridae; genus Protopterus; species Protopterus annectens. Next base: position 42,567,960 of record NC_056739.1, read on the forward strand.
ACCAACAAAATCAAAAGAATTCTTAATACAAGAACCTAATTTTTCCAAAAAAGGTAACAAATATTTATGTATGGTTTGCCCTACATTTTGTAAAAAATAATTAGTAGCTGCCACAATAGTTGGTGCATACTGAAGATCCATGTATGTGCATGTTAGCTATTTAACTTGACATTGTTCCATACTGGAGATCCAAGTATATGCATGTTAGCTAACTAATATGATATTGTTCAATACTGAAGATCCAGGTATGTGCATGTTAGCTATTTAACTTGACATTGTTCCATACTGAAGATCTAGGTATGTGCTTGATAGCTATGTGTCTACAAGACATTGTTCCATACTGAACATACAGGTATGTGTGTGTTAGCTGACTAACATGACATTGTTCCATACTGAAGTTCCAGGCATACTGAAGATCTAGGTATGTCCGTGTTAGCTAATTAACATGTCATTGTTCCATACTTAAGATCCAGACATGTGTGTGTTAGCTAATGGGTCTATATTAGATCACCGAATACTTAATAAATCGAATGGTGATTGATTGAGCTTATGTAAGCAAAAGCTTACAATTTCGAACTGTCAGAACAGCAATTTTTTTCCTAGGGAAAAAAATCGCTGTTCTAACAAAAAAAAAATACGTACTTTAAACAGTGGGAGGCTTTGACCCCCACACCCCTTGATTTGGGGAGCTGTGCCCCCCACACTCCCATACTTAATTTTACCAGCTTCGAGACTGCACCACAGTGCCAAAAACGGCAAAGTAATGAAGCGGCCAAGCGAATTGTTTCCCAGGGAAAGAATTCTCTCAAAAGCCACTTCGATATCTTACCATTTCAGGCTTTTGAGTTCGACCAAGATGCATTTGAAAGAATGAATCTTCGGTCTTTTAACAGGGAACCTTAGCTAACTAACATGACATTGTTTACATACTGAAGTCCAGGCATAAGCAAGTTAGCTAATTAACTTGACATTGTTCCATACAGAAGATCTAGGTATGTGCGTGTCAGCTAATTAACATGACATTGTTCCATACAGAAGATCTAGGTATGTGTGTGTTAGCTAATTAACATAACATTGTTCCATACTAAAGATCTAGGTATGTGCATGTTAGCTAATTAACATGACATTGTTCCAAACTGAAGATCTAGGCATGTGCATGTTAGCTAATTAACATGACATTGTTCCATACTGAAGATCCATGTATGTGCATGTTAGCTATTTAACATGACGTTGTTCCATACTGAAGATCTAGGTATGTGCGTGCTAGTTAACTAATATGATATTGTTCAAAACTGGAGATCTAGGTATGTGGGTGTTAGCGAACTAACATGACATTGTTCCATATTGAAGATCTAGGTATATGTGTATTAGCTAATTAACATGATGTTTTTCTATACTGAAGATCTAGGTATGTGCCTGTTAGCTAACTCACGTGAGACTGTTCCATATTGAAGCTCTAGGTGTGTGCGTTTTAGCTAACAAACATGACATTTTTCCATACTGAAGATCTAGGCATGTGCGTGTTAGCTACTTAACATGACATTGTTCCATACTGAAGTTCCAGGCATGTTAAGTTAGCTAACTAAGATGACATTGTCCCATACTGAACATCCAGGTATGTGCATGCTGGCCAATTAACATGACATTGTTCCATACTGAAGATCCAGGTATGTGCATGTTAGTTAACTAATATGACATTGTTCCATCGTAAAGATCCAGGTATGTGTATGTTAGCTAACTAACATGACATTGTTCCATACTGAAGATCCAGGTATGTGTGTGTTAGCTAATTAACATGATCTTACCCATACTAAAGATCTAGGTACGTGCATGTTAACTAACTAACATGACATTGTTACATACTGAAGATCTAGGTATGTACATGTTAGCTAACATGATATTGTCCCATACTGAAGATCGAGGTATGTGCGTGTTAGCTAATTAACATGACATTGTTCCATACTGAAGATCTAGGTATGTGTGTGTTAGCTAATTAACAAGCTGTTGTGCCATACTGAAGATCTGGGTATGTGCATGTTAGCTATTTAGCATGACATTGTTCCATACTGAAGATCCAGGTATGTGCGTGTTAGCTAACATGGCATGTTCAATACTGAAGATCTAGGTATGTGGCTGTTAGCGAACTAACATGACATTGTTCCATATTGAAAATCTAGGTATGTGTGTGTTAGCTAATTAACATGACATTGTTCCATACTGAAGATCTAGGAGTGTGCGTGTTAGCTAACTCACATGACACAGTTCTATACTGAAGCTCTAGTTGTGTGCATGTTAGCTAAAAAACATGACATTGTTCCATACTGAAGATCTAGGCATGTGCGTGTTAGCTAGTTTACATGACATTGTGCCATACTGAAGTTCCAGGCATGTGAGTGTTAGCTAACTAAGATGGCATTGTTCCATACTGAAGATCTAGGTATGTTAGCTAATTAATATGACATTGTTCCATACTGAAGATCTAAGTATGTGCGTATTAGCTAATTAACAAGGTGTTGTACCATACTGAAGATCTGGCTATGTGCGTGTTAGCTATTTAGCACAACATATTTCCATTCTGAAGATCCTGGTATGTGCTTGTTAGCTAACTAACATTGCATATTCAAAACTGAAGATCAAGGTATGTGGGTGTTAGCTAACTAACACAACATTGTTCCATATTGAAGATCTAGGTATGTGTGTTAGCTAATTAACATGACGTTCTTCAATTCTGAACTTCTAGGTATGTGTGTGTTAGCTAACAAACATGACATTGTTCCATACTGAAGATCTAGGCATGTGCGTGTTAGCTACTTAACATGAAATTGTTCCATACTGACGTTCCAGGCATGTGCGTGTTAGCTAACTAAAATGACATTGTTCCATACTGAACATACAGGTATGGGCGCGTTAGCTAACTAACATGACATTGCTCCATAATGACAATCCAGGTATGTGCGAGTTAGCTAATTAACATGACATTGTTCCATACTAAAGATCCAGGTATGCGCATGTTACCTAATTAACACAACATTGTTCCATACTGAAGATCCAGGTATGTGTGTGTTAGCTAATTAACATGACATTGTTCCATACTGAAGATCTAGGTATGTGTGTGTTAGCTAATTAACAAGCTGTTGTACCATACTGAAGATCTGGGTATGTGCATGTTAGCTATTTAGCATGACATTGTTCCATACTGAAGATCCAGGTATGTGCGTGTTAGCTAACATGGCATGTTCAATACTGAAGATCTAGGTATGTGGCTGTTAGCGAACTAACATGACATTGTTCCATACTGAAAATCTAGGTATGTGTGTGTTAGCTAATTAACATGACATTGTTCCATACTGAAGATCTAGGAGTGTGCATGTTAGCTAACTCACATGACACAATTCTATACTGAAGCTCTAGTTGTGTGCATGTTAGCTAAAAAACATGACATTGTTCCATACTGAAGATCTAGGCATGTGCGTGTTAGCTAGTTTACATGACATTGTGCCATACTGAAGTTCCAGGCATGTGAGTGTTAGCTAACTAAGATGGCATTGTTCCATACTGAAGATCTAGGTATGTTAGCTAATTAATATGACATTGTTCCATACTGAAGATCTAAGTATGTGCATATTAGCTAATTAACAAGGTGTTGTACCATATTGAAGATCTGGCTATGTGCGTGTTAGCTATTTAGCACAACATATTTCCATTCTGAAGATCCTGGTATGTGTTTGTTAGCTAACTAACATTGCATATTCAAAACTGAAGATCAAGGTATGTGGGTGTTAGCTAACTAACACAACATTGTTCCATATTGAAGATCTAGGTATGTGTGTGTTAGCTAATTAACATGACGTTCTTCAATTCTGAACTTCTAGGTATGTGCGTGTTAGCTACTTAACATGAAATTGTTCCATACTGACGTTCCAGGCATGTGCGTGTTAGCTAACTAAAATGACATTGTTCCATACCGAACATCCAGGTATGTGTGTGCTGGCCAATTAACATGACATTGTTACACACTGAAGATCTATGTATGTGCCTGTTAGCTATTTAACATGACATTGTTCCATACTGAAGATTCAGGCATGTGCGTGTGATCAAATTAACATAATATTGTTCCATATTGAAGATCTAGGTATGTGCGCGTTAGCTAATTAACATAACATTGTTCCATACTGAAGCTCCATGTGTGTGCATGTTAGCTATTTAACTCAACATTGTTCCATACTGGAGATCCAGGTATATGCGTGTTAGCTAACTAATATGATATTGTTCAAAACTGGAGATCTAGGTATGTGGGTGTTAGCGAACTAACACAACATTGTTCCATATTGAAGATCTAGGTATGTGTGTATTAGCTAATTAACATGACGTTGTTCTATACTGAAGACCCAGTTATGTGCCTGTTAGATAACATGACATTGTTCCATACTGAAGATCCAGGCATGTGAGTGTTAGGCAATTAACATGACATTGTTCCATACTGAAGATCCAGGTATGTGCGTGCTAGCTAACTAATATGATATTGTTCAAAACTGGAGATCTATGTATGTGGGTGTTAGCGAACTAACATGACATTGTTCCATATTGAAGATCTAGGTATATGTGTATTAGCTTATGAACATGATGTTCCATACTGAAGATCTAGGTATGTGCCTGTTAGCTAAGTCATGTGAGACAGTTACATACTGAAGCTCTAGGTGTGTGTGTGTTAGCTAACAAACATGAAATTTTTCCATACTGAAGATCTAGGCATGTGCATGTTTGCTACTTAACATGACATTGTTCCATACTGAAGTTCCAGGCATGTCATGTTAGCTAACTAAGATGACATTGTCCCATACTAAACATCCAGGTATGTGCGTGCTGGCCAATTAACATCACATTGTTCCATACTGAAGATCCAGGTATGTGTGTGTTAGTTAACTAATATGACATTTTTCCATAGTGAAGATCCAGGTATGTGTGTGTTAGCTAACTAACATGACATTGTTCCATACTGAAGATCCAGGTATGTGTGTGTTAGCTAATTAACATGATGTTATCCATACTAAAAATCTAGGTATGTGTATGTTAACTAACTAACATGACATTGTTACATACTGAAGATCTAGGTATGTGCGTGTTAGCTAACATGACATTGTCCCATACTGAAGATTGAGATATGTGCGTGTCAGCTAATTGACATGACATTGTTCCTTACTAAAGATCTAGGTATGTCCGTGTGAACTAATTAACATGACATTGTTCCATACTGAAGATCTAGGTATGTGCGTGTTAGCTAATTAACATGACATTGTTCCATACTGAAGATCTAGGTATGTGCGTGTTAGCTACTTAACATGACATTGTTCCATATTGAACATACAGGTATGTGTGTTAGCTAACTAACATGACATTGCTCCATAATGAAGATCCAGGTATGTGTGAGTTAGCTAATTAACATGACATTGTTATACACTGAAGATCCAGGTATGTGCATGTTACCTAATTAGCACAACATTGTTCCATACTGAAGATCCAGGTATGTGCGTGTTAGCTAATTAACATGACATTGTTCCATACTGAAGCTCTAGGTGTGTGTGTGTTAGCTAACAAACATGACATTTTTCCATACTGAAGATCTAGGCATGTGCGTGTTAGCTACTTAACATGACATTGTTCCATACTGAAGTTCCAGGCATGTTATGTTAGCTAACTAAGATGACATTGTCCCATACTAAACATCCAGGTATGTGCGTGCTGGCCAATTAACATCACATTGTTCCATACTGAAGATCCAGGTATGTACGTGTTAGTTAACTAATATGACATTGTTCCATAGTGAAGATCCAGGTATGTGTGTATTAGCTAACTAACATGACATTGTTCCATACTGAAGATCCAGGTATGTGTGTGTTAGCTAATTAACATGATGTTACCCATACTAAAAATCTAGGTATGTGCATGTTAACTAACTAACATGACATTGTTACATACTGAAGATCTAGGTATGTGCGTGTTAGCTAACATGACATTGTCCCATACCAAAGATTGAGGTATGTGCGTGTTAGCTAATTAACATGACATTGTTCCATACTGAAAATCAAGCTATGTGCATTTTAGCTAATTAACATGGCATTGTTCCTTACTAAAGATCTAGGTATGTCCGTGTGAACTAATTAACGTGACATTGTTCCATACTGAAGATCTAGGTATGTGCGTGTTAGCTAATTAACATGACATTGTTCCATATTGAATATACAGGTATGTGCATGTTAGCTAACTAACATGGCATTGCTCCTTAATGAAGATCCAGGTATGTGTGAGTTAGCTAATTAACATGACATTGTTATATACTGAAGATCCAGGTATGTGCATGTTAGCTAATTAACATAACATTGTTCCATACTGAAGATCTAGGTATGTGCGTGTTAGCTAACTAGCATGACATGTTCAATACTGAAGATCTATGTATGTGGCTGTTAGCGAACTAACACGACATTGTTCCATATTGAAGATCTAGGGATGTGTGTGTTAGCTAATTAACATGACATTGTTCCATACTGAAGATCTAGGAGTGTGCGTGTTAGCTAACTCACATGACACAGTTCCATACTGAAGCTCTAGTTGTGTGTGTGTTAGCTAACAAACATGACATTGTTCCATACTGAAGATCTAGGCATGTGCGTGTTAGCTACTTTACATAACATTGTTCCATACTGGAGATCCAGGTATGTGCGTGTTAGCTAATTAACATGATATTGTTCAATATTGAAGATCTAGGTATGTGCGTGTTAGCTAATTAACATGATATTGTTCAATATTGAAGATCTAGGTATGTGCGTGTTAGCTAACATGACATTGTTCCATACTGAAGATCCAGGCATGTGAGTGTTAGGCAATTAACATGACATTGTTCCATACTGAAGATCTAGGTATGTGCGTGTTAGCTAATTAACATGATATTGTTCAATATTGAAGATCTAGGTATGTGCGTGTTAGCTAACATGACATTGTTCCATACTGAAGATTCAGGCATGTGAGTGTTAGGCAATTAACATGACATTGTTCCATACTGAAGATCTAGGTATGTGCGTGTTAGCTAATTAACATGATATTGTTCAATATTGAAGATGTAGGTATGTGCATGTTAGCTAATTAAGATATTGTTCAATATTGAAGATCTAGGTATGTGCGTGTTAGCTAACATGACACTGTTCCATACTGAAGATCCAGGCATGTGAGTGTTAGGCAATTAACATGACATTGTTCCATACTGGAGATCCAGGTATGTGCGTGTTATCAAATTAACATAACATTGTTCTATACTGAAGATCCATGTATGTGCATGTTAGCTATTTAACATGACATTGTTCCATACTGGAGATCCAAGTATATGCGTGTTAGCTAAGTAACATGACATTGTTCCACACTGAAGATCTAGGTATGTGCATGTTAGCTGACTAACATGACCTTGTTACATACTGAAGTTCCAAGCATGTGCGTGTTAGCTAACTAACATGACATTGTTCCATACTGAAGTTCTAGGCATTTGGGTGTTAGCTAATTAACATGACATTGTTCCATACAGAAGATCTAGGTATGTGTGTGTTAGCTAATTAACATGACATTGTTCCATACTGAAGATCTAGGTATGTGTGTGTTAGCTAACTAACATGACATTGTTCCATACTGAACATCCAGTATGTGCTTGTTAGCTGACTAACTTGACTTTGTTACATACTAAAGATCTAGGTATGTCCATGTTAGCTAAATAACATGACATTGTTCCATACTTTAGATCCAGGCATGTGTGTGTTAGCTAACGGGTCTATATTATATCACTGAATTCTTAAAAAAGCGAATGATGATTGATCTACTTATGTAGATCATCTCCCCTTTTAAGAGCTTATATTGTAATTTTTACTTCCTTAATTGCACACATGTTAAGTGGCCAAACAAACAAAATGTACGTGCAAACAATCTAGCTGATACATCTTGATGTCTCCTTGTTTCTGTGGTTTCACTATGTCTTTTTTTCGTATTGTATTGTTATTTTTATTGTTATTCTTATTTGCATTGTTATTATGTTCCGAAATTGGGAGCTTTTCTCCCCGGGCCTCTACTGAAAAAGGATATGTATCCAGTTGGACTAGCCCGGTCAACAAATGTAAAATAAATAAATAAAATAAATAAAATAAAAAATAAATGTAAGCGAAAGCTTACACTTTTGAACTGTCAAAACAGTAATTTTTTTCCTAGGGAAAAAAATTCGCTGTTCTAACAAAAAAAAAATTACATACTTTAAACATTACTTTAAGTGGGAGGCTTTGACCCCCACACCCCTTTCTTTAGGGGGCTGTGCCCCCCACACTCCCATACTTAATTTTACCAACTCCGAGACCGCACTACAGTGCCAAAATGGCAAAGTAATGAAGCAGCCAAGCAAATTCTTTCCCAGGGAAAGAATTCGCTCAAAAGCCGCTTCGATATTTTGCCATTTCAGGCTTTTCAGTTCGACCAAGATGCATTCGAAAGAATGAATGTTCGGTCTTTTAATAGGGAACCTTAACTAGCTAACATGACATGTTTCCATACTGAAGTCCAAACATAAGCAAGTTAGCTAATTAACATGACATTGTTCCATACTGAAGATCTAGGTATGTGTGTGTTAGCTAATTAACATAACATTGTTCCATACTAAAGATCTAGGTATGTGCGTGTTAGCTAATTAACATGACATTGTTCCATACTGAAGATCTAGGTATGTGCATGTTAGCTAATTAACATGACATTGTTCCAAACTGAAGCTCTAGATATGTGCATGATAACTATTTAACATGACATTGTTCCATACTGAATATCTAGGTATGCATGTGTTAGCTATTTAATGTGCATTGTTCCAAACTGAAGATCCAGGTATGTTTGTGTTAGCTAATTAACATGACATTGTTCCATACTGAAGATCCAGGTATGTGCGTGTTAGCTACGTAACATGATATTGTTCCATATTGAAGATCCAGGCATGTGCTTGTTAGCTAAATGACAAGCACAACACCAGCTCTTCAGCTCGAACAGACCCCACTGCACAATTCGAATAAAACAACAGCCAGTTCACCAAATCAGTTTATTCTCTGTAGATACTCTTCTCTAGCGCCTCAGCTATACAAAGCCTTCAAGGGTCTTGTGCTTGTTAGCTAACTAACATGACATTGCTACATACTGAAGTTCCAGATATGTGCATGTTTGCTCACTAACATGACATTGTTACATACTGAAGTTCCAGGCATGTGCATGTTAGCTAACTAACATGACTTTGTTCCATACTGAAGTTCCAGGCATGTGCGTGTTAGCTAACATGACATTGTTCCATACTGAACATCCAGTATGTGCGTGTTAGCTAATTAACATGACATTGTTCCATACTTAAGATTCAGGCATGTGTGTGTTAGCTAACGGGTCTATATTAGATCACCAAATGCTTAAAAAAGTGAATAGTGATTGATTGACCCTATGTAAGCGAAAGCTTACAATTTCGAACTGTCAGTTCAAAAAAAAAACATACTTTAAACATTACATTAAATGGGGGGCTTTGACCCCACACTCCCTTACTTAATTTTACCAACTCCAAGACTGCACTACAGTGCCGAAAATGGCAAAGTAATGAAGCGGCCAAGCAAATTCTTTCCCAGGGAAAGAATTTGCTCAAAAGCCGCTTTGATATTTTGCCATTTCAGGCTTTTGAGTTCGACCAAGATGCATTCGAAAGAATGAATCTTCGGTCTTCTAATAGGGAAACTTAGCTAATTAACATGACATTTTTCCATACTGAAGTCCAGGCATGTGCGTGTTAGCCAACTAACATGACATCGTTCCATACTGAAAATCTAGGTATGTGTGTGTTAGCTAATAAACATGACATTGTTCCATACTGAAGATCTAGGTATGTGCATGTTAGCTAATTAACTTGACATTGTTCTGTACTGAAGATCCAGGTATGTGTGTGTTAGTTATTTAACATGACATTGTTCCATACTGAAGATCCAGGTATGTACATGTTAGCAAACTAACATGAAATGTTCGATACTGAAGATCCATTTATGTGCATCTTAGCTAATTAACACAACATAGTTCCATAATGAAGATCCAGGTATGTGCGTGTTAGCTAACTAACCGGACATTGCTCCATACTGAAGATCCAGGTATGTTTGTATTAGCTAATTAACATGACATTGTTCCATACTGAAGATCCAGGTATGTGCGTGCTAGCTGCTTAACATGACATTGTTCCATACTGAAGATCCAGGCATGTGCGTGTTAGCTAATTAACATGACAGTGTTCCATACTGAAAATCTAAGTATATGCGTGTTAGCTAACTAACATGACATTGTTCCATACTGAAGATCTAGACATGTGCATGTTAGCTAATTAACATGACATTGTTCCATACTGAAAATATAGGTTTGTGCATGTTAGCTAGCTAACATGACATTTTTCCATACTGAAGATCCAGGTTTGTGTGAGTTAGCTAATTAACATGACATTGTTCCGTACTAAAGATCCAGGTATGTGCATGTTACCTAATTAACACAACATTGTTCCATACTGAAGATCTAGGTATGTGCATGTTAGCTAATTAACATGACATTGTTCCATACTGAAGATCTAGGTATGTGCGTGTTAGCTAATTAACATGACATTGTTCCATACTGAAGATCTAGGTATGTGCGTGTTAGCTAATTAACATGACATTGTTCCATACTGAAGATCTAGGTATGTGTGTGTTAGCTAATTAACAAGATGTTGTACCATACTGAAGATCTGGGTGTATGTGTGTTAGCTATTTAGCACGACATTGTTGCATACTGAAGACCAGGTATGTGTGTGTTAGCTAATTAACATGATGTTGTTCCATACTGAAGATCTAGGTATGTGCGTGTTAGCTAACTCACATGACACTCTTCCATACTGAAGCTCTAGGTGTGTGCGTGTTAGCTAACAAACATGACATTGTTCCATAATGAAGATCTAGGCATGTGCATGCTGGCCAATTAACATGACATTGTTCCATACTGAAGATCTAGGTATGTGCATGTTAGCTATTTAACATGACATTTTTACATACTGAAGATCCAGGCATATGCGTGTTATCAAATTAACATAACATTGATCCAAACTGAAGATCTAGGTATGTGCATGTTAGCTAATTAACATGACATTGTTCCATACTGAAGATCCATGTATGTGCATGTTAGCTATTTAACACGACATTGTTACATACTGAAGATCCAGGTATGTGCGTGTTTGCTGACTAACATGACATTGTTCCATACTGACGTTCCAGGCATGTGCGTGTTAGCTAACTAACATGACTTTGTTCCATACTGACATTCCAGGCATGTGCGTGTTAGCTAACTAACATGACATTGTTCCATACTGAACATCCAGTATGTGCGCATTAGCTGACTAACATGACTTTGTTACATACTGAAGATCTAGGTATGTCCATGTTAGCTAATTAAAATGACATTGTTCCATACTTAAGATCCAGGCATGTGTGTGTTAGCTAATGGGTCTATATTAGATCACCAAACACTTAAAAAAGCCAATGGTGATTTATCGACCCTATGTAAGTGAAGGCTTACAATTTCGAACCGTCAGAACATCGATTTTTTTCCTAGGTAAAAGAATCGCTGTTCAAAAAAAATATATACTTTAAACATTACATTAAGTGGGGGGCTTTGACCCCCACACTCCCATACTTAATTTTACCAACTCAGAGACTACACTACAGTGCCGAAAATGGCAAAGTAATGAAGCGGCCAAGTGACTTCTTTCCCAGGGAAAGAATTTGCTGAAAAGCAGCTTTGATATTTTGCCATTTCAGGCTTTTGAGTTTGACTAAGATGCATTCGAAAGAATGAATCTTTGGTCTTCTAATAGGGATACTTAGCTAACTAACATGACATTTTTCCATACCGAATTCCAGGCATGAGCATGTTAGCCAAGTAACATGACATTGTTCCATACTGAAGATCTAGGTATGTGTGTGTTAGCTAATAAACATGACATTGTTCCATACTGAAGATCTAGGTATGTGCATGTTAGCTATTTAACACAACATTGTTCTGTACTGCAGATCCAGGTATGTGTGTGTTAGCTATTTAACATGACATTGTTCCATACTGAAGATCCAGGTATGTACATGTTAGCAAACTAATGTGAAATGTTCGATACTGAAGATCCAGGTATGTGCATCTTAGCTAATTAACAAAACATTGTTCCATAATGAAGATCCAGGTATGTGCGTGTTAGCTAACTAACCTGTCATTGTTCCATACTGAAGATCCAGGTATGTTTGTATTAGCTAATTAACATGACATTGTTCCATACTGAAGATCCAGGTATGTGCGTGCTAGCTACTTAACATGACATTGTTCCATACTGAAGATCCAGGTATGTGCGTGTTAGCTAATTAACATGACAGTGTACCATACTGAAAATCTAAGTATGTGCGTATTAGCTAACTAACATGATATTGTTCCATAATGAAGATCTAGGCATGTGCATGTTAGCTAATTAACATGACATTTTTCCATAATGAAAATATAGGTTTGTGCATGTTAGCTAGCTAACATGACATTGTTCCATACTGAAGATCCAGGTTTGTGTGAGTTAGCTAATTAACATGACATTTTTCCGTACTGAAGATCCAGGTATGTGCATGTTACCTATTTAATACAACATTGTTCCATACTGAAGATCCAGGTATGTGCGTGTTAGCTAATTAACATGACATTGTTCCATACTGAAGATCTAGGTATGTGTGTGTTTGCTAATTAACCTGACATTTTTCCATACTGAAGACCTTGGTATGTGTTGTACCATACTGAAGATCTGGGTATGTGAGTGTTAGCTATTTAGCACAGCATTGTTCTATACTGAAGATCAAGGTATGTGCGTGTTAGCTAACTAACATGCCATGTTCAATACTGAAGATCTAGGTATGTGGGTGTTAGCGAACTAACACGACATTGTTCCATATTGAAGATCTAGCTATGTGTGTATTAGCTAATTAACTTGACATTGTTCCATACTGAAGTTCCAGGCATGTGCGTGTTAGCGAACGAAAATTACATTGATCCATACTGAACATCCAGGTATGTGCGTGCTGGCCAATTAACATCATATTGTTCCATACTGAAGATCCAGGTATGTGCGTGTTATTTAACTAACATGACATTGTTCCATAATGAAGATCTAGGTATGTGTGTGTTAGCTATTTAACATGACATTGTTCCATACTGATGATCCAGGTATGTGCATGCTGGCCAATTAACATGACATTGTTCCATACTGAAGATTCAGGTATGTGCGTGTTAGTTAACTAATATGACATTGTTTCATAGTGAAGATCCAGGTATGTGTGTGTTAGCTAACTAACATGACATTTTTCCATACTGAAGATCCAGGTATGTGTGTGTTTGCTAATTAACATGACGTTATCCTTACTGAAGATCTAGGTATGTGCTTTTTAACTAAATAACATGACATTGTTACATATTGAAGATCTAGGTATGTGCATGTTAGCTATTTATCACGACATTGTTCCACTGTGTATGTTAACTAACGGGTCTATATTAGATCACTGAATGCTTAAACAAGACAATGGTGATTGATCTACCCTATGTAAGTGAAAGCTTACAATTCTGAAGTGTCAGAACAGCAACTTTTTTCCTAGGTAAAAAATATCGCTGTTCAACAAAAAAAAAGAAAAGAAAAAAAAAACATACTTTAAACATTACATTAAATGGGGGGCTTTGACCCCCACACTCTCATACTTAATTTTACAAACTCCGAGACTGCACTACAGTGCCGAAAAGTAATGAAGCATCCAAGCGAATTCTTTCCCAGGGAAAGAATTCGCTGAAAAGCCGCTTTGATATTTTGCCTTTTCAGGCTTTTGAGTTCGACGAAGATGCATTTGAAAGAATGACTCTCTGTTCCTCTAATAGGGAACCTTAGCTAATTAACATGACATTTTTCCATACTGAAGTCCAGGCATGTGTGTGTTAGCCAACTAACATGACATTGTTCCATACTGAAAATCTAAGTATGTGCATGTTAGCTAATTAACATGACATTGTTCCATACTGAAAAGACAGGTTTGTGCATGTTAGCTAACTAACATGACATTGTTCCATACTGAAAATACAGGTTTGTGCATGTTAGCTAACTAACATGACATTGTTCCATAACAACAATCCAGGTATGTGCGAGTTAGCTAATTAACATGACATTGTTCCATACTGACAATCCAGGTATGTGCATGTTATCTAATTAACACAGCATTGTTCCATACTGAAGATCCAGGTATGTGCATGTTAGCTAATTAGCATGACATTGTTCCATACTGAAGATCTAGGTATGTGCGTGTTTGCTAATTAACATGACATTGTTCCATACTGAAGATCTAGGTATGTGCGAGTTAGCTAATTAACAAGATGTTGTACCATACTGAAGATCTGGGTATGTGCGTGTTAGCTATTTAGCACGACATTGTTGCATACTGAAGACCAGGTATGTGCATGTTAGCTAAGTAACATGACATGTTCAATACTGAAGATCTAGGTATGTGGCTGTTAGCGAACTAACACAACATTGTTCCATATTGAAGATCTAGGTATGTGTGTGTTAGCTAACTAACATGATGTTGTTCCATACTGAAGATCTAGGTATGTGCATGTTAGCTAACTCACGTGACACTCTTCCATACTGAAGCTCTAGGTGTGTGCGTGTTAGCTAACAAACATGACATTGTTCCATACTGAAGATCTAGGCATGTGCCTGCTGGCCAATTAACATGACATTGTTCCATACTGAAGATCCAGGTATGTGCATGTTACCTAATTAACACAACATTGTTCCATACTGAACATCCAGGTATGTGCGTGTTAGCTAATTAACATGACATTGTTCCATACTGAAGATCTAGGTATGTGCGTGTTAACTATTCAGCATGACATTGTTGCATACTGAAGATCCAGGTATGTGCGTGTTAGCTAACTAACATGACATGTTCAATACTGAAGATCTAGATATGTGGCTGTTAGCGAACTAACACAACATTGTTCCATATTGAAGATCTAGGTATGTGTGTGTTAGCTAATTAACATGATGTTGTTCCATACTGGAGATCCAGGTATGTGCGTGTTAGTTAACTAACATGACATTGCTACATACTGGAGACCCAGGTATGTGTGTGTTAGCTAACTAACACGACATTGTTCCATACTGAAGATCCAGACATGTGCTTGCTGGCCAATTAACATGACATTATCCATACTGACAATATAGGTATGTGCATGTTAACTAAGTAACATGACATTGTTACATGCTGAAGATCTAGGTATGTGCTTAACACGACATTGTTCCATACTGAAGATCCAAGCATGTGCGTGTTATCAAATTAACATAACATTGATCCATACTGAAGATCTAGGTATGTGCATGTTAGCTAATTAACATGACATTGTTCCATCATGAAGATCTAGGTATGTGCATGTTAGCTAATTAACATGACATTGTTCCATACTGAAGATCCAGGTATGTGCGTGTTAGCTAATTAACATGACATTGTTCCATACTGAAGATCTAGGTATGTGCGTGTTAGCTAATTAACATGACATTGTTCCATATTGAAGATCTAGGTATGTGCGTGTTAGCTAACATGACATTGTTCCATACTGAACATCCAGGCATGTGAGTGTTAGGCAATTAACATGACATTGTTCCATACTGAAGATCTAGGTATGTTCGTGTTAGCTAATTAACATGACATTGTTCCATACTGAACATACAGGTATGTGCTTGTTAGCTGACTAACATGATATTGTTCCATACTGAAGTTCCAGGCATGTATGTGTTAGCTAACTAACATTACATTGTTCCATACTGAACATCCAGTATGTGCGTGTTAGCTGACTAACATGACTTTGTTACATACTAAAGATCTAGGTATGTCTGTGTTAGCTAAATAACATGACTTTGTTACATACTAAAGATCTAGGTATGTCCGTGTTAGTTAAATAACATGACATTGTTCCATACTTAAGATCCAGGCATGTGTGTGTTAGCTAACGGGTCTATATTAGATCAATGAACACTTAAAAAAGCTAATGGTGATTGATCGACCCTATGTAAGTGAAAGCTTACCATTTCGAACTGTCAGAACAGCAATTTTTTTCCTAGGAAAAAAAAAAAATCGCTGTTCTAAAAAAAAAGAAAAGAAATACATACTTTAAACATTACATTAAGTGGGAGGCTTTGAACCCCACGCTCCTTGATTTGGGGGGCTGTGCCCCCCCACTCCTTTATTTAATTTTACCAACTTCGAGACCGCACTACAGTGCCAAAAACGGTAAAGTAATGAAGCAGCCAAGCGAATTCTTTCCCAGGGAAAGAATTCTCTCAAAAGCCGCTTCAAAATTTTACCGTTTCAGGCTTTTGAGTTAGACCAAGATGCATTCGAAAGAATTAATCTTGGATCGTTTAATAGGGAACCTTAGCTAACTAACATGACATTTTTTCCCTACTGAAGTCCAGGCATAAGCAAGTTAGCCAATTAACTTGACATTGCTCCATACTAAAGATCTAGGTATGTGTGTGTTAGCTAATTAACATGACATTGTTCCTCTAGGTATGTGCATGTTAGCTAATTAACATGACATTGTTCCATACTGAAGATCCAAGTATGTACGTGTTAGCAAACTAACGTGAAATTGTTCGATACTGAAGATCCAGGTATGTGCATCTTAGCTAATTAAAATGACATTGTTCCATAATGAATATCCAGGTATGTGCGTGTTAGCTAACTAACCTGACTTTGCTCCATACTGAAGATGCAGGTATGTTTGTGTTAGCTACATAACATGGCATTGTTCCATACTGAAGATCCAGGCATGTACATGTTAGCTAGTTAACATGACATTGTTCCATACTGAAAATCTAAGTATGTGCATGTCAGCTAACTAATATGACATTGTTCCATACTGAAAATACAGGTTTGTGCATGTTACCTAATTAACACAACATTGTTCCATACTGAAGATCTAGGAATGTGCATGTTAGCTAATTAACATGACATTGTTCCATACTGAAGATCCAGGTATGTGCATGTTACCTAATTAACACAACATTGTTCCATACTGAAGATCTAGGAATGTGCATGTTAGCTAATTAACATGACATTGTTCCATACTGAAGATCCAGGTATGTGCGAGTTAGCTAATTAACATGACATTGTTCCATACTGAAGATCCAGGTATGTGCGAGTTAGCTAATTAACATGACATTGTTCCATACTGAAGATCTAGGAATGTGCATGTTAGCTAATTAACATGACATTGTTCCATACTGAAGATCCAGGTATGTGCAAGTTAGCTAATTAACATGACATTGTTTCAT
The DNA here is from genome assembly GCF_019279795.1 of Protopterus annectens. Taxonomy (NCBI): domain Eukaryota; kingdom Metazoa; phylum Chordata; order Ceratodontiformes; family Protopteridae; genus Protopterus; species Protopterus annectens. Next base: position 42,585,406 of record NC_056739.1, read on the forward strand.
ACTGAAGATCCAGGTATGTGCATGTTACCTAATTAACTAAACATTGTTCCTTACTGAAGATCCAGGTATATGTGTTTTATCTAATTAACATAACATTGTTCCATACTGAAGATCTAGGCATGTGCGTGTTTGCTAATTAACATGACATTGTTCCATACTGAAGATCTAGGTATGTGCATGTTCGCTAATTAACAAAATGTTGTACCATACTGAAGATCTGAGTATGTGCGTGTTAGCTAACTCACATGACACTGTTCCATACTGAAGCTCGAGGTGTGTGCCTGTTAGCTAACAAACATGACATTGTTCCATACTGAAGACCTAGGCATGTGCGTGTTAGCTACATAACATGACATTGTTCCATACTGTAGTTCCAGGCTTGTGCGTGTTAGCTAACTAAGATAACATTGTTCCATACTGAACATCCAGGTATGTGCGTGCTGGCCAATTAACATGACATTGTTCCATACTGAAGATCTAGGTATGTGTGTGTGTTAGCTAATTAACATGACATTGTTCCATAATGAAGATCCAGGCATGTGCGTGTTAGCTATTTAACACAACATTGTTCCATACTGGAGATCGAGGCATGTGCGTGTTAGCTAATTAACATGACATTGTTCCATAGAGAAGATCCAGGTATGTGCATGTTAGCTATTTAATACAACATTGTTCCATGCTGTAGATCCAGGTATGTGTTTGTTAGCTAACTAACATGACATTGTTCCATACTGAAGATCCAGTTATGTACGTGGAAGCTAATTATCATGACGTTATCCATACTGAAGATATAGGTATGTGCACGTTAACTAAGTAACATGACATTGTTACATACTGAAGATCTAGGCGTGTGCGTGTTAGCTATTTAACACAACATTGTCCCATACTAAAGATCCAGGCATGTGCGCTTTATCAAATTAACATTACATTGTTCCGTACTGAAAATCTAGGTATGTGCGTGTTTGATAACTCACATGACACTGTTACATACTGAAGCTCTAGGTAGTTGCATGTCAGCTAACAAACTTGACATTGTTCCATACTGAAGATCTAGGTATGTGCATGTTAGCTAATTAACATGACATTGTTCCATACTGAAGATCTAGGCATGTGAGTTTTAGCTACTCAACATGACATTGTTCCATACTGACGTTCCAGGCATGTACGTGTTAACTAACTAACATGACATTGTTCCATACTGAGCATCCAGGTATGCGCGTGTTAGCCAATTAACTTGACATTGTTCCATACTGAAGATCTAGGTATGTGCGCGATAGCTAAATAACATGACATTGTTCCATATTGAAGATCCAGGCATGTACGTGTTAGCTAACTAACATGACATTTTTCCATACTGAAGTCCAGGCATGTGCATGTTAGTCAATTAACATGACATTGTTCCATACTGAAGATCTAGGTATGTGCATGTTAGTTATATAACATGACATTGTTACATACTGAAGATCTAGGAATGTGCATGTTAGCAAATTAACATGACATTGTTCCATACTAAAGATCCAGTCATGTGCGTGTTAGCTATCTGGTCTATATTAGATCATCAAATGCTTAAAAAAGTGAATGGTGTTTGATCGACACTATGTAAGCGAAACCTTACAATTTTGAACTGTCAGAACAGCGATTTTTTCCTGGGGAAAAAAAATCGCTGTTTACATACTTTAAACATTACATTAAGTGAGGAGGCTTTGATCCCCACACCCCCTTACTTAAATATACCAACTCTGAGATTGCACTGCAGTGCTGAAAATGGCAACGTAATGAAGCAGCCAAGCAAATTCTTCCTCAGGGAAAGACTTTACTCAAAAGCCGCTTCGATATTTTGCAGTTTCAGGCTTTTGAGTTCAACCATGATGCATTTGAAAGAATGCATCTTCGGCCTTCTGATAGGGAACCTTAGCTAACTAACGTGACATTTTTCCATACTGAAGTCCAGGCATGTGCGTGTTAGCCAACTAACATGACATTGTTCCATACTGACGATCTAGGTATGTGCGTGTTAGCTAATTAACATGACATTGTTCCATACTGAAAATCAAGGTATGTGCATGTTAGCAAACTAACATGACATTGTTCCAAACTGAAGATCTAGGTATGTGCATGTTAGCTATTTAATATGACATTGTTCCATAGTGAAGATACAGATATGTGTGTGTTAGCTAACTAGCATGACAGTGTTCCATACTGAATATCCAGGTATGTGTGTGCTAGCTAACTAACATGACATTGTTCCATATGAAGATCCAGTTATTTATGTGTTTGCTAATTAGCATGACGTTATCCATAATGAAGATCTAGGTATGTGCGTGTTAGCTAACTAACATGACATTGTTACATACTGAAGATCACAACATTTTTCCATACTGAGGATCCAGGCATTTGCATGTTAGGTAATTAACATGACATTATTCCATACTGAAGATCCAGGTATGTGCATGTTAGCTATTTAACACAACATTGTTCCATACTGAAGATCCAGGTATGTGCGTGTTAGCTAACTAACGCGACATTGTTCAATACTGAAGATCTAAGTATGTGGGTGTTCGCAAACTAACACAACATTGTTCCACACTGAAGATCTAGGTATGTGCGTGCTAGCTAACTCACATGACACTGTTCCATACTGAAGCTTAGGTGTGTGCGTGTTAGCTAACAAACATGACATTGTTCCATACTGAAGATCTATGTAAGGGCATGTTAGCTACTTTACATGATATTGTTCCATACTGAAGATCCAGGTATGTGCGTGTTAGTTAACTAACATGACATTGTTCCATACTGAAGATCCAGGTATGTGTGTGTTAGCTAACTAACATGACATTGTTCCATACTGAAGATCCAGGTATGTGCGTGTTAGCTAACTAACGCAACATTGTTCAATACTGAAGATCTAAGTATGTGGGTGTTCACAAACTAACACAACATTGTTTCACACTGAAGATCTAGGTATGTGCGTGCTAGCTAACTCACGTGACACTCTTCCATACTGAAGCTCTAGGTGTGTGCGTGTTAGCTAACAAACATGACATTGTTCCATACTGAAGATCTATGTATGTGCATGTTAGCTACTTTACATGACATTGTTCCATACTGAAGTTCCAGGCATGTGCGTGTTAGTTAACTAAGATGACATTGTTCCATACTGAAGATCTAGGTATGTGCATGTTAGCTATTAGTCTATTTTCATTGTGAGGCAGTATTCCTTTGTTTAGCAGATACCTATTCATGTTTGTGCATTGTGCTATAAAATGTAAAAATAAAAATCCAAATAATCATTGTAGAAGTAAAGCAGTATGCATGCACACATTAGTGTTTATGGTAAATGGGGTGAAATAGCCAGGTAATGGGACACTGGAATGGCTGCAGGGGGACTCTAGTGCCATATTTTGGTTGTCTGTTCTTCAGTTTGCATTTGAAAGTTGTTATCCCACAATTCCATTGGAGTGGGCGGGGTTATGTAATTATGTATGCACATTTTACATTAATCAGCGTACAGATTTGTACTGATTTTTCATGGTCCTTGTCCAGATTTTTGATGATTCCAGGTTGAGAGGTATGGCTGGAATCCCACAATCATCTCTATTAGAAACCTCTGAGGTCTCTCCAATTGCTGCAGGTGCTTTGTATGGTACATGCTGAACATGGTGTTATACTCAATTATGGCTGGATTAGTGCTGAGTACAGAGGGGTTATAACCTCTTTTTCTCTCAAGGCGATGCCATTACTAATCAAGTTTTCTATGTACAAAGCTTACAGTAGACACATATGGTGGTCAAAATTATGGTCACAGTAAACTTGTGATCCCAGGTCCCTTCCCACTTCATGGGTACTTAGGGTATGGTTGTTGATTTGATAATATTGTTTGTTTTTGCTGAAGGGAATAGTGATGCATTTCTTTGCATTCAGTTTTAGACCGTGTCTAAGACACCAGTCGTTGGTCTGCGTAAGATCCTCCTGGAGTATACTGACATTATAAAGAGATTCAATAATTGCATTCAGTTTGCAGTCGCCTGCAAACTTGGTTAGCCACAACCCCTTAGTTTTGACCTGAACTTCTGAGAAGTATATACCAAACAGTAGAGGGCCCAGCACTCAGCCCTCTGGCACCCCGCTGGTAACAGGTCTGCTGGTTGATGTGGAGTCGCCCACTTTGATAGTGTGCCCAGTTTGTAAGTCAATTGGCAACCCATCTTACAATAAAGGGGTTTACATTCAGTTTGCTAAGTTTATTGGTAATGCCTGAATGTGGGATTGTGCAAAACCTATTCCCAATTGATCCTGTCTGCTCAGTTGAGTTAGCAGATACTATGACTCGCTAAGTGCCTGTTTGTGGCTCTTTCACATACGTGCCTGTTTGTGGTTCCTTCTCATACAATGTGCCTGTTTGTGGCCCTTTCACATATAATGTGCCTGTCTGCGTCTCCTTCACGTACAACATGCCTGCCTGCAGCTCCTTCACATACGTGCCTGTCTGCAGCTGCTTCACATACAACGTGCCTGTTTGCGGCTTTTTCACATACGTGTCTGTTTGTGGCTCCTTCACATGCAACGTGCCTGTTTGTGGCCCCTTCACATACAATGTGCCTTTGCAGCTCCTTCACATACAATGTGCCTGTTTGTGTGTCTGTCTGTGGCTACTTCACATACTATGTGCCTGTTTGTGGCTCCTTCACATACAATGTGACTGTTTGTAGTCCTTCACATATAACATGCCTGTTTGCAGTCCTTCACATACAACGTGTCTGTTTACGGCTCCTTCACATACAATGTGCCTGTTTGTGGGTCCTTCACTTGCAACACGCCTGTTTGTGGCTCCTTCACTTGCAACATGCCTGTTTGTGGCTCCTTCACCTACAACGTGCCTGCTTGTGGCTCCTTCACATACAACAATGTACTGCATTCTATACAACGTGAGTGCAAATACTGGCCAAAATCACAGCTATCGACTAGCAATGATTTTACTGAACATCCCTGATTTCCCTAGCAATGATTTTACTGAACATCCCTGATTTCCCTAGCAATGATTTTACTGAACATCCCTGATTTCCCTAGCAATGATTTTACTGAACATCCCTGATTTCCCTAGCAATGATTTTACTGAACATCCCTGATTTCCCTGATATTTTTCCCCCTCTGTCGTAAAATGTTACATTTTCTGGTAAATCATGGGATTAGAACCAATCAGTAATGCTAGACTTTAAAGGTTCGTAGTTATTCTTTAGGAAATGTATGTTGGTACAAGATCCCTGATTTTGGACCTCTGTGTCTTATTATTTTTGGCTTTGTCCCTGTAACTTGAGCACAGAACATGAGTGCTATCACCAAATATATACTTGTAATTGCCATACAACATAATATAACATAACATGATATAAAGCTGGAACTTTTTTTAACATGATAGCATTTGGAACTTTTTTTAACATGATATCATTTGGAAGTTTTTTATTAAGTAACAGACACCAAGTTTAGAATCGACCATTCAGTATGATCTGGATAACCTTACATTCCTTCTAAGTTGCATTCACCTCAGAATAAGAAACTCATTTTTTTTTTGTAAAATAAGTCTTTTTAATAACTTTAAGGCGATCCAATACAAACTTGTTTGTTCACATTTGACTTATGACGAACAACACTGAAACAGTGTCTGCTTTAAAAAGTCACCATGCAAGAACATTCTGCGAGACTACACAGGAAGAAAAAACATCCACACCAACATGCTGGTTGGCTGTACACAGGTTCAAGAATATAAACAAGTCCACTGGTTTGTAAACACAATTCTTTTTTTTTCCTTTTTTTTGTTTCGGAACGGGTACAAAAACAAAATGCATCTGTATATAATGTTTTCTATTTGGCACTAGCATGCATACTGCCTGACATTAGACCGGTAACATACAGGTACTGGCACAGCATATTGTTATATATTAGGTTGTTTTATTTTATTTACCACTGATGGCTTCAAATACAGTAAAACAGCAGCATTTGTTACCAGGCCTAAAATATCATTACTGTCAAATCACTTGACAAAACACAATTTTATCAACTGAAGATTCATATCCAGTGTAGTCTGACTTTCAGGACATTATTTTAGCTTTTAAAATGAATAATTCATTATTACAGTTGGGCTGCAGCTAATAAAATGAAGCTGTGGTTTAGCAGGGAACTGAATGTGTGTTTCAGAGTGCAGTCCATAATGATGAAGCTGCCAACATTTTGTAAAGATACAATTGTTTCTTTGTATGTTGGCACAGGCTGTACTATATTAAACTAATTAATGTAGGAAAAGAAAAAAAATTAAGTCACTAACAAATGCTGTTGCTTTAATTCATTTGATATTGTGTACAGCTTATGTACAGTAGCCCGACTAGGATAAACAGCCCCATTTTCTGTAAGGTCTCACTTAAACTACAGGTTTTACTTCTATGAGGGACTGAAGCACAACGTAACCTATGAACTCACAGGCTTCAACTGCTTGTGCCATAACCATCCTGAAGAGGGGAGGGAAAACAAAGGAAATTCTTCAAAAATAGTAATCTTGTTTGAATTCCTCTTAGTTCCACAGAAGGTGACCTCACGGTCTTTTTAAAACTGAAACCGCTATCAGAATACCTAGAGTGACCATTATGTAACAAGAGATCCAAACAAGTGGACTGATCTAAGATACAACTAAGGATTCAGTGAAACAATATGGAGTGTAGAAAACCACCAGGATGGAGTAAACAAACCCAAGCTGAGTGTTGTATAAGATCACCTACTTGACAGGATTCATTTTGCATCTCCCAGAAAAACTGAAAGTCTAAGCAGAAGGGATGGATTTAAGGAAAAGAAGGAAAACAGGCAATGCGACTTTGATGACTTTGGAAACTACCATTAAGCGAGTAGATTTTTTTAACAAAAGATAGAAGAGAAGGTTTTCCAAAAAGCCAGCTTGTGACCATCCTTGGAGACACAAAGTATTCTAGTGTTTATCAGTTATATCTTGAGTTTCAAAGGACACCCCGATATCTTCACTTACTGATCATTATCAGAAATGGCCAATGAGTATTTTGATGTCAGCTTTAGACAACATGTTTGCTTCATGAATGACCAGAACTCCTCACCCTGTTAATAATAATTCATTCATGATGCAGAGATAATCAAGCTATTCTGCCCCAGCTAAGTTTGTTAGAGCACTCACTGCAGACAATGCTGCATGAAGCAGGCAACTCTTAGCTTAAGTGCTCTAGTTCAGGTGATGAAAGTAAAGCAGGAATGGAGGCAGCTCACGTAAATGGCAAAAAAGTTATATGAAAACATTCTTTTTTTATATTATTCACTTTGTGTTCCATATTTATACGTCTATCTATATATATGTGTGTGTGTGTGTGTGTGTGTGTGTGGTGTAACCACAGCCTCCTTTAAAGCAGATGGAGCCAATCGTTAAAGAAGCAGGGATTCCATGGTAGATCACTGGTCTAACCACACTGATGCAGGAAACATTCCTCATTTCGACTTGACATCAAGACTGCTTAAGCTTATTTTTATTTCTGAACATTTCACATGCTGTCCTGAAAGCACCCCTCAATGGCTTTAGCTGTTTGGATCAATAATTAGCAACTATCATATATTTTTTTGATAAAAATGTAAGTACCTTTAGTAAACTTTCTTTGTATATTACACTTCTGATACTTGATGTCATAATCTTACGAAGAAGTTAATACTTAAAAAGAGTTGATTTTGTTCCTGCCCATCGAGAACAACCCAAGCAATACTATAAATCCTAGTGTCACAAAACCTCAAAAAATTCCTGCAATAAAAGATAAACTTCTAGAAGATCTACATACAGACAATATGTTAGCTCCATTTTCAGCTTTAACTAAACTTTGGTACCTTTAGTTTACTACAATTCCATAGAGGAAACCAATTAAAATCGTTGGAATTCACTTTTCCCCCACTTGCTGTTATAAACAATAATAATGCTAAGTCGATCTCTTTGTGGCCAAAGTTTCATAACAAGAAACACTATACTCCTTTTTAAGTAACTCTTTTTGAGAACAATAGCTTTCAGACACATTTCTTGAGTTAGTGAACCTCCCTATTAAGAGAGGCAATCCTTTCCTCAGAATGGGAGCTGACATGGTTTATTGCGTAGAAAGCACTGCCCTTTTTTAAATTCATTTAGCAGCAAATTATGCTGCCTCATAATACCTGCATGATTCCCCATAGTTTAGTTTCAATTACAAAACTGACTCGCCTATATGTACAACTTGTGGTAATAACTTTACAGCTGATGCATTTCACATTTTCCACTCATGCAAATCTGTGCAACCAGTTTGGTCATTTCTATACCAAAAATATAAGGAACAGAAATTTCCAGAAGCGAGCTGTGACTGATAAAATATTCTTCTTGGCATTCCCACATTAAGTATCACTGATGCAAAAGGAAAACACTGATATGTCTTACATCCATTTGGGTGTTTTTTTAACATTTGGCTAAGATTATATGTACAACTCAAAATAAAAAATGTTATTGCTTCATACAATCTTCTCTCTTATTTTGTAAATCCTCAGAAAAATGTTTTCCACCTTATCAAGAAATTCCAGCAGATGTGATCTAACCTTAACATGGTCTGTTTCATCTGTTTCTTTGATTAGGAGAACCTTGTGGCAGGTCTGTATTCATACTCCTGTTTATTTTCACCGTGATGTTATTATTGTGCAACATCACATCATGTGCTATCAGACATTCCCTTGTGCTGGAGATTTGCCTGAAGAGTTGTGCTGTATGATGAACTTGTGTTGAGATACTGTAATCGCAGTGCTGTTTGTTACTACCTCAGGTGTGGCTTTTTGCTGCTATGCAGGGTAGTTGAGCTAGTTTAGCTTGTTTGTTGTATTATTCTGTACTAAATTCATGGATACATTATGATTCTTAAAAACACTGGACAGTAGACTGTGCCTTTTAAATATGGGACCCTGACTAGATGGACAGCATTATCAGAAAATAACTCTGGTCACGTGACACATGCGAGTATCTCAGGCAGGCCTTTAGGTGTGGCCTGGTAATGCAGAATTTGCATGACAAATCTGTCCAAGACAAGCAACTCCTCCACTCATTGAGATGCCTTTGTGAAAACGTCGGATGAGATACTGCAGCCAAATTTTATGCAGGATCCTGGACAAGAATTTTTCCAGTCGCTTACTGAAATTAATTTGTGATATGCAATGTTTTGATGTGCAATGGATTGTGAAGTAAGGCCAAATAGCTTGTCAGGAATCTATGAAGGGGTAGGAATGAAAATGCTTATGGCTTGAATTCTGCTTCTCTGCATCCATTCTAAAACCCACAGTCAGTTTCTCAATCGTTAACGTGTTGAACACAACAAATCTCAAATGTCCCCAATTTCACAAAACACCCTCGATTCTTCCTTGTACTCTGGCCCCTCTCTCACTTTTTTTGAGTTTTTGGTAAACCAGTGAGAAATAAAATCAGTCATCAATGCCAGATGTTAGTGTTTCATTTTTCCTGTTCTTTATGTTGGTGCAAAATATGTTGTTTTATTAGTTTTCTATGTGAATTAGAGCATTATTTAAGAATTGCCCCTGACTGTGCCTTTTCCCCTATTTTTTTTTTTTGGCTGTGATTTCTGAGCAAAGAGCTACATGGAATACCTGTCAGAGTCTGCCAGTGTTTCTGGTTTCTTGGGAGGTTTGGATCTCATGAGCATGAAGTAACTGGGTACAGCACAACAGGTTATTAACCATGAATGAACATGAGGATGATGCTAATGTTACAAACTGATGCTAATATCCTTATGATGTATGACATATGATGTCATGATATATGATATGATGTTGTGTCTTTTGGCTTATCCCGGTTAAGGGCCGCCACAGCAGAACTCCGGTCCGCTAATATTTGGTAGTGGATTTTTACATGCTGAGTTACCAGCCCTGACGTACAACCTTCAACGAAGGCATGCCCATTCACGCATGTCTCCCCACAGAAGACGCTCCAGCTGAGAATCGAACGGGACAAAGTCTTGCTGTGAGGCGACAATGCTACCACAGCACCACTACCATGTCAAATGATGATAACGTCACAAACTGATGTTAACCGATGCTAATATCATTATGATGTATGATATATGATGTCATGATATATGATACAATATATCGTGTCAAATTATGCTAATATCACAATCTGATGCTAATATCATTATGATGTATGATATATGATATGATATATTGTGTCAAATGATGCTAATGTCACAAACTGATGCTAATAAGATTATGATGTATGATATATCGTGTCAAATGATGCTAATGTCACAAACGATGTTAACTGATGCTAATATCATTATGATGTATGATATATGGTGTCATGATATATGATACGATATATCATGCCAAATAATGCTAATATCACAAACTGATGTTAACTGATCCTAATATCATTATGATGTAGGATATATGATGTCATGATATATATATGATATGATATACCATGTCAAATTATGCTAATGTCACAAACTGATGTTAACTGATGCTAATATCATTATGATGTATGATATATGATGTCATGATATATGATATGATATATCGTGTCAAATGATGCTAATGTCACAAACTGCTCAATTCTGGTTGATATAATTTACCTTTTTATATTAATAATAATACAGAAACAATGACTTTTGTGTAGCTTGACAATGTTCAACACAAAATATGGACTCCTGATATGTGAGTAGGAAGGTAATGCATCTTCTAATGGTGATAACATGCACATTTTATTTTTCTGAAAGCAAGGAATATTTGGTGTAATTTATAAAAATGTAGTGCATGTTATCAGAAGATTAAAACTGCAGTATAAATTTTAAGAGGAATAGCCCATAATTTACATAATAACTATGTATAAAGTACTTGATCAACAGTTTCTGTGGTGTATATCAGACATCTTGTTAGAGGAACTTTGCAGACTAGTACTAAGATTTCGAAATTATTTTTGTTTTCTTTTTGATAATGCTGCAAACTGCCAGTCTCTGAAGTATGTTACCTTAACTGATATAACCTTTAGATAACGGTTATGCAAATGTGTTCAGCATGCACAGCATTTGCAAAACACATTCTGTAGAAACACAAGATGCAAGTTTCATGGAGCCTAAAATGTATTTTTTACATACCGTGGCGCTGAGATCCACAACCGGGGCCATTAGCCTGAAAACAATTTGTTCACAACCAGTTTTCATTGTGCTTCAGTCCCTCTAATGTACTAACAATTTTATACTTGAGATGATTTACAAAGTCATTTTAAAATATTATGCTTTAATTAACCTTTATTTTAATTTTGCATTGCAGATTTGCTTTTGAAGTCTGTGTAAACATGACACCACCAAAAATGAACAGTGACCTCGTCTGGCCACTCTATGATCCCTGTTAATGTTTTAATAAATCAAACTTGCAAATTAAATCGTTATGCTGTTTTGCATACACAAAGTAGTTTGAACCCATCTTGCAAACTATAGTGTGCCATAAGTCTAAAGAAATCCCAATATAGAGTCTCCAAGTTGTTTTCCAGAAAAGAATATTGAAATAGAACAGCATTGCTGCAAAACAAGCAGCAAGAGATAGCAGACAAGCAGGCATGATCTGGTCCCACTGAAGTTTAATGTTAAAATTAATAATGACTTGTAAAAGCAGGCAAGTGAATCAAACATTTTCTGGTATGATGCACATTCAGCATTGTCCTCCATTTTGTGCATTGGCTTACTTCTCAAAAATGTAATGTATTCTTGTTGACTGGAAACACCACAGTTAACTGGCAGGCTGAATTCTTTAACAGGATACTTCAGGATTGTGTGTTTTTGGGGTTTGTTTTGTTTAATTTATTCATGAAAAAAGACCAGTAGGACAAAGGTGCAGAACTATTTCTTTTAACCTTAATCACACTGTAAACAGTATAAATAGTTAAAATGCTATAAATATAAATATATATATATTATATATTGACTGTGAAATAAGCCATTTGGAAAAGGTATCTACATACATCACCAAAAGAAATAGCTGGTCAAGTCAATGACTGCACTTCCCCTACTGAGGAAAAAAATACTTGTAATTCAAGAACATTCTTTACCAGTCACATTGATTAGCCATATAGAAAGTTCCAGACACACAAAGAAAATGGCCAACTCCTCTGTCCTCCACTTTCTCATTTTGCCCCTCTATAGTTGCCGATATATTATAGTTTTACATGTATCTCTTCCATTTTTGCAATGTTCTGGTCATCAGAGCCTAGAGAGTTTATTAGATTCTCAGGATGGTCAGAAGATGGTTTACAAATCTCACTGGAAGCTCTCATATTTCTGGGATCCATCTCAGAAGGTAAAAGACTGACACAACAGGAAGTCATATGTCATATTTGCTCCTCTGGTTCAAATCCTGAGCCCGACCTGCTGCTCATTAGATTTGCGTGTGCACAGCATGGCCTGGGGGTGTATATGGAGGAGGTGCTGGGTGTGGCTTGATGCCACGTGATTTCATGTACGAGATAAACTGATCTGGAATTTCAGCCAGCACATCTTTTGCCAACCGGGCCATGCTCAGCACATGATTTCCTGTACGATCGATGTAGTCTCGGAATGGAACAAACTATGGATAAAAGCACAGAAAGAAGCAGCTGAAACCTAATAGTTCTATCATAATTATATCACAATGGCATTCTGTCATAATTAGCAACTATATCTGCAATAAGAAGTGGTTTTTGACATCATGGGGCATGAATTCTTAAAAACTGACACTGATAATTTAACCAAAGTGTAACATTAGCTATTTAAACTACAGGCTGTAAAATTACAAGCAGTAAATTTCTGCAGAAAAAGTAACTGAAAATCATGTAATCCTGTTTTATCCAGTTTAAGGACTAGAGAATTTAAGAGTTAGCTTCTAAGTAGGTTGAGTTTCAAATAATGAACTTGACAAAAGGAATCCATATAAATCATTCATGCTTTATGAGGCTAAAGCCTTAACAGGTGAGAAGAGAAAAAGTATATGAGGGCCAGAGTCACCCCTGCATCATGAAACACAGTGCCGGTGTGAAAAGCTTGTGGAATGTTCTATGGGTGATTAGGTCATTCTCCTATGACACAGGGTCTTGTAAGGCTGCATCTGGACCAGTGCAACCAGTTCTTGTGACCATAATGAGGAAAGGAGATAACTTAGCAGAAAATGGGCAATGCATAGTTACCAAAATGATGAAGTTAACATAGCAACTGTGGATAGGAGAGGAGATTTCATTGCTTTGGGCATGTATACATTAGAAGAAAGAAAAAAGGGGGTTACGGCTGTACTGTATTAGTATAGAGCAAGTAGGAGGAGCGGCATTGAAGTAGGACAAAGGGACAAATGTAACCACTGTCAAATGTTGCAAGGGAGATGGCTCATGGTAGACGTAATGAAACATTACTTCACATAGAGGGCATTGGCACCTGGAATGCATTACCTGAAACCTCATTATAGTAAAATCATCAAAGGAGTTCAGAAAGGCTTGGAGTTTGCCAAAGAAAGGTTAGGGCTATGGATGCTGAAGGGCTGTTAAACAAAATCTAGCTACAATACCCAGCTGATCATAGGTCATGGAACTTCTTCTTCAACTGGCAGCTTCTTATGACATCATGATGAGGAGACACTGTTGTAGAATTTATCATGCACAGGGCCACCAGTAACAGATGAGAAGGCAAATGAGGCTTGAGGGTAAGGCCAGAACTGAAAGACATTTAAACCAGGCATATATGCTTGAAACCATTAAGGCACCTACCAGAATTTCTAGTCTGGAAAGCAAAAACTAACCACTTTAGCTACAATTCACTTACTCGAGCAATGTGGATTTTAAAAAGAAGCTGTTTTCATTCTCATACAGTATAGAAAACTCAAGGGTGAAGCCTCCGGATTACTTGGAGAGTAAATGCTTGTGTGATGTGCAGAAACAGGTGAAAAAGCAACATTTCCTGTAAGTGTATTATCTCCCCCCAATCTAAGATTTCACATCAACATCAACTTGGCTAACTTTGTAGCCACTGTTTTTAGACACAGTTTACATAAACTGCTATACTTAAAAGAGTACAGACCTTTTTACAGATGTCTCAGAAATTAAGTTTTCTAGTTATTATGCTTAATACTGAAGTATTTTACTTTTACTAACTTACCACCATATATGGTTATTTTCTGTAACTAAAATATAACTTAACAAAATGGAAGCTCCATTTCAATGTTCTTCTACAACCCGTACACCATTGGTGCTTGATCTCACAAACTCACCCTCCAAGCCATCACCACGTAACGTGAGTGAGTGGTATGCAAGTATCCATTGCCATTCATGTACATACAAACCAATGCTAAAATCAAACTGAAAAAATGTGCTGCAGTGAATTCAGTCAAAAATATATGTTGCTGATTTCTACAATGGGAACATTTATGAAACCTTGCCCAACAATGAACAAAGAATTTATGTAAGAAAGTGCTCAACATGTTAAAATGTCATCTATTTTATATTTGTCCAAGAGAAGAGGTTCCGTGTAATTTATGCATTTACACTGGTTGGTACATGTTTGTCAGAAAGACAGTGGACCAAATCTCCACATAAGATCCTTCTTGTAGGGGAGAGTTATTCTGCAACATGACTGCACTTTCATTTTAACACTGGATATTTCACTAACAGAATTACTGTTTAAGGTACTACAATACAATTATTTACGATCTCAGTAATGGCAGTGTCATAGGTTTATGCTAAGTACTGGGATAACAGGCCTTGTTGGCCATTTTAAGCCTAGCCAATTTCCTTTCAAAGGTAAGAATCAAACTCTGTACCTTCTATCTGTAAAATAAACACCTTAACCATTATGTCAACTCCCAACCCTTTATGCAGATATTTACTGCATCAACAACAACATTGACATTTATTATTTACTTGTTTATTGTTTGTTAACCTATTAGGTGGACTGGCCTTTGACCCTTTTTCAGAAGGCAAAAGACAGATACAGTAGAAAACTAATGCAACTGCTCATAAGACATTCACAATAGCAGAATTAAAATACTCAAATGCAAATGAATACAGAAACATACATTGCTTTATTATGTGAGTTGAACTGTTACAGACCATTGCAAAAAGGTTGTATTTACTTTGATTTTTTGAACTATGTTGTATGTCTATGTATTTGCCTATTGGGTCCAGGTCATGGCTGAAAAGGGTCCTTGGACCAACCCACTTACCAAGTTAACAAATGTTAAATAAACAGATTAATAAAATAATTGAGCAAATCTTAACTGTTGCAAACTAAAGAATGTTGTTGCCATACGAAAGACTAAACTAGATGCAGGAGCCAATGCAGGAAGGTAAAAGGGCTGTAATAATGCATGTACAAAACAGCACATGCGCATTCAGAAGTTGCAACCTAAACAGCCATCTCTGACTCATCCTGCATCTCGCATTGTTAGAAACAAATGATATCAGAACATTTCTGCGACTGTCCAGACTCCGAGCACTGTCTGGAAAAGAGTTTTACAGAGGTGGATCCACTTTGGAAAAGGCGCACTCAGTAATTAGTGAGCCAAATGTAAGTCACCTGAGAATAATGAGGTCTGCTCCTTGACATCCCAGAGAGTGGCCAGTGAAAATGACATGGAAATTGTAACTAAGTCTAGGGTAACAATCAAAACGAATGAAGAGGAAAGGGACGCCAGGCTGGCAATAAGGAGACAGTTTGCTTTATACAGAGTGAGGAAGTGGCCTGTTCTGTTGAGAGTAATTTGTAACCTCGCAATAGTATAGGATTGTCATTTCTGACATCATGCCAATGACATCTGTAGCATTCCTGGAGACTGTCTGCTGCACTTAATGGTGATGTTATTTCTGGCATCAAAGCACAGTCATTGATGGCATTAGCAGCTGTATTGCCATTTGTGTCATGGTGCTGTCATTTATATCCAGGACAGAGATATTGCGTCACATGGCACCCTGACTTTCTCATTTAGGTTATCATGCCAAAGACATGTATGACACACTCATTTATGGCCTTAGCAATACTTCTGCATTTTGTGGTAGTACAACACAGAGACTAACAGGCCAATAAATAATAATGGCAATGCCTTTAATGACCCCATACATTATATTGCCCCCCCCCCATACTGTTGTCAGTGGTGCAACAGGTAACACACTCACCTGTGCTTCAGAAGGCTGGGGGCTCTTTTCCTGCAGCAGGTAGACTGACAGCTGACACTTCAATGTAGCATAAGGGGGTGCTGCACTCCTTAGTGTACCCTCCTTTGGATCAGATGTTAAACTGACCCCCCATCTGCTTGAGATGGTAGTAGTTCAGGTGGATGTAAAAGATCCCAAAGCACCTAATGTAAAGAGCAGGGTTTTTATTGATATATACAGGACATATTATTTACATATTTACAAGTCTCCATACATTATAAACTTCTATTTAGGCATTATCCCCACACTTATACTCAACTAAAACATTATTTTTCCAAAATCTTTGTCAAAGTCAATTTTGCATTGTATTTAATTTAATTTAGTCTCTCATTCCATATAGTCCACGAAGTATAAAATATTCCTCTGCCCCATTTTCATCACTTCTTCCTGTTTATGTGCATCATAACAACCAAATTCTATTATGTCCATATTTATTTGTTCAAATTTTAACAAACTTTTCACCCTATTTTCTTTACATATTTCTTTGCACAAATTATTAACTCTTTCACATTTCAAAAACATATGCTCAGTGGTCTCAAACTCTCCGCATTTATAAAATATTCTATCTTACTTTATTTGTATGGCATATTTGCCTTAACCGGCAATTTTCTAATAGACAATCTCCATAAAAAATACATTCTTTAATCTTTGAATAATTATTATATCTCATTATTGTGGCATTTTTCTTATCCATTTCTAAATCTTTCCATGGCCAATGCAATGAGATGCTTAGCATTCCTTTCCTTTTTGCCCATATATTATTTTATTCTTTTTTATTTTCCATAACACAATTTTGTTTTGGCACGCTTTCATCTGGTCATTCACAATGTTTTTACTACTTTGTTTTTAACTCTTATTCCTTCCCACAATCCTTTGTATTGATGCTGTGTATCAATTCCATCAAGGCTGTTTATTTCCCTTCATAATTCCTTTTAATACCTTATATAAAATTAAAGATACACATGTACTACTGGGTTTATTAAAGCCACGCCTCCTTGCTCTTTTTTCCCATGTATAGAATCCCTCTCTCGACTGGATTCAGTCTACAGCCCCATATAAATGAGAATATAATCCTCATTAGTCCCTTTTCATACTTAACAGGAATCATATGTTAGCAACATAAGCAGTTTTTCCTAATACCATAGTTGAGCCCGATTTGTGCTGTGCAGTGACAGAAACCTGGTTCAAGGCTCCAGAGAGCACCCCAGCACTACCAGGTTATACCTCATATCATGCTTTTCGGCCCCAAAACCCGGACCGAACCACAAAAGGACGGGGAGTTTCCATATTTATCAAGGATATCCACACCTCCAGGTTAGTGGCATTGCACAAAGTATCGGAGATCATCCATGTGCAACTGACAGTGGGCAAGACTGCTTTTCAGTTCATAGCATCCTACAGACCACCCTCTCAAAGTCAGGAATCCCACTCGACTTTCCTAAAAACATTGGAGAACATGAAGATCTCTCCAAACACCATTATATTGGGCGACTTCAACTACCCAGACATAGACTGGGAGCATTACTCAAGCCCCAGCACCTTAGCCCAAAGGTTCCTGGAATTTATAAACTCAGATGCTATGGAACAACTAGTCACCACTCCCACAAGAGGGGAAAACATACTAGACCTGATCATTACCAACATGGGGACTCTATGCTGCATACCAGAAGTATATCCCTCATTGGTAAGATCAGACCATAAATTAATTTCACTGGATATCCACATCCCAACCCCACCCCCAGCCCAGAAAACCACAGTGAAAAACTTCTCAAAAGCGAATGCCACACTTCTCAAAACCGAAGTGGAATCCTTCAAGGCCCCAGGGCCAGTGGAAACTATGGCCCAAACTGCAGAATCCTATATAAACGCATTCTACGGACATCTCCAGGAATGCATGGATCATGCTATCCCAAACAAAATCAAGACCCAATCATCCAAAGGCAGACATCCAGTCTGGTGGACCCCAGCCATAAATAAACTGTAAAACAGAAGGAGGAAGCTACTACATGATAGAGCAAAATCCGTAAAAGGGAAGGCATCTCTGATCAGTACTAGCAAAAAATTATGATCCCTCATAAAATCCTCCAAGGCCAGCTTTGAGAGAAAAATTGCACAGGACACTAAAGACAATCATAAGGCTTTTTACAGTTATTTTAGGAACCTGGGATGCAACTCCCAGACTTGTTCTGAGTTGATTCTAAACGACAAAAAATACACTGAACCCACAGACATCGCCAATATCCTGGCAGACAGGTTCAGTGCAAACTCCCCCCCCCCCTCCCCCCCAAAAGAGCAAGTATCTATCCCAGCAGAGTGCAGCCTCCCAAACATAGGAACAGACCAAAAATATGAGGCAAAAATCTGGACAGGTGAAGTCCCAAGATTGGAAAAACTCCCTTATCAGCCTCAACAAAAAATTGAGATTCCTCATGAAATCCTCTAAAGCTAGCTAAAACAGAATTGCAGCAGATAGTAAAGACAACCACAAGGCCTTCTATAGTTATGTAAAGAATCTCCATGGCAATACCCGGATTTGCTCTGAGCTACTGCACAATGGTACCTCCTATACCGAGCCAACAGATATTACCAACATACTGGCTGACAGATTCAGTGCCAACTTTACCCCTCTAACCCCACAAAGGACCAATCACAATACCAGTAGATTGCCAGGCACCCAGTATTACTGCTGCCCAGGTTAAAACAACACTGTCCAAGGCCAAGAATACAGCTTCTATGGGACCTGACAATATCCTTGGCTGTGTTCTACATGAACCACAGAGTGAACTGGCACCTCACCTGTGTATCCTGTTCAATCACAGTCTCACCTCAGGCTTTGTCCCTACTGAATGGCACACTGCTACAGTCATTCCTCTCCACAAAGGAGGAGCAACTACAGACCCTGGGAACTATCGCCCCATTAGCCTAACAAGTCTGATATGTAAAGCTAAGGAACGCATCATCATGGACCTGATAAACAAGGATATAGGGAATCTCCAAACTCTGGATACAGCACAGTTTGGTTTTGTGAAGGATCATGCCTGCTCAACTTGGTTGACTTCTTTGAGTCAGTCACCAAAGCTGTGGATGAAGGCAAGGTGGTTCATACAGCCTACCTTGATCTGGCCAAGGCCTTTGATACCATTCCCCACTCAGGAATCATAGAAAAACCCACTAAGCTAGGCATCAACTCCTATATCACTAGGTGGGTTGCAAACTGGCTCACAGATAGAACCCACAGTGTGAAAGTAGCTGTTTCCAAGTCAGACTGCTGACTAGTCATGAGTGGAGTCCTACAAGGATCTGTCCTGGGTCCTCTCCTGTTTGGTATCTACTTTTCAGAAGTTCAGTCCAACATGAAGGGGCTCTGGCTGACAAAGTTCACAGACAATTGCAAGTTGGAAGCCATTATTAACTCCCCAAGTGATGTTGACATTCTACAGAAAGGCCTCAATGAGACCAACAACTGGTGTCAGAACCCTGGCCTTAAGCTTAATGCCAAAAAATGTGTCGTCATCCCCTTTGGGAAAAACTCAGTTCCCATGAATTACCCCATCCATGGTAGTCCACTGAACACAGAAGGTGTTCTAAGAGATCTGGGAACACAGGTTGAAAGCAACCTGTTTTGACCACCACATTGCCACTGTGATCAGAAAGTCCTTCTATGTGGCACATCTCATTACTAAGGGTTTTGCATCCAGGAAGAAAGAGGTCATAGTCTCCCTCTACTCTTCCCTCATTAGGCCAATCATCAAGTACAATGCCCCATTTAGCGTGTACCTCACCAGACACCTGCAACAACTGGAGAGGCCGGAAAAGTACCTCACAAAGAGGATCCTGGGTCTTAAACACTTGCCATATATGGATAGACTCAAAAAACTCCAACTGTCCTATGTCTCATGTCACCTATTTAGAGGTGATCTCTGTTTGACTTACAAAGCCATGTCTGACCCAGCTCTGTTAGAAATGCTACATCTAAAGAAAATCCCAATCCCTCCACACCACACACTCCAGAGACCTCAATCTCATTACCACAATCAACAGAGCATGTTGGAGAGACAGGTTCATAACTCAGAGACTGCCCATGCTATGGAATAGACTTCCCATACATGTCAAACAGAGCACCTCACTGGCCCTCTTCAAGAGAAATCTTGATGAGTGGATGTGAAATAGAAAATTCATCCCAGGGATCATTCCAGTAGCTCTACTCGACAGAGGCACTAGGAACTAAGATTGGGTGGCACAATGCCATGGTAATCCTATGGACTAGGCTTGTAAAGGCTCCAGGGCCAATAGCCTAGTACACACATATGAACCTATAAACCTATGAACATTCTGTGAAAATCTGGACAGCTGTGAGGTGTGGAAACCTTTCTCTTTGTTAATAACAACCTTAATACATCAAATGTGCAAACATCTCCCCTACTGGTTCATAGGTTAGGTTCATAGGTTCATACTAGGCTATCTGCCCAGGGGCATTTATAAGCCTAGCCCATAGTTTTGTGGCTTTCACCACTCCTTTTAGTTTGAAGAAAACTATGCCTATTATTTTGCTGTGCCTCTGTCAAGCAGTGACACTGAAGTAATCCCTGGGGTATATCTGCGATCTCCCATCCATTGGTCAAGATTCCTCTTGAACAAGGCCAGCGAGGTGCTCTGCCTCACATGTACCGGGATTTTGTTCCACAGCATAGGGAGTCTCTGGGTGATGAATCTGTCCCACCAGCACGTTCTATTAATAACCGTGTCAAGGTTTAAGTCTCCCGCCCGTGTGGTTCTGAGGGATCTAGATTTTTTGAGGTGAAGCATATTAATCAAATCTGGGTTTGACATGGCCTTGTATGTTAGGCACAGGTCACCTCTGAGCAAGCGGTATGCGATTGAATAGAGCTGGAGTTCTTTCAGTCGGGCAGCATAAGACATATTTTTGAGACCCTTTATCCTTTTGGTGAGGAACTTTTGGGGCCTTTCCAGCTGCTGCAGGTGTCGGGTCAGATACATTCCGAATGGGGCATTGTACTCAATCATTGGTCTAATGAGTGATGAGTACAGGGGGACGATGACCTCCCTTGATCTAGATGTGAATCCCTTCATGATCAGGTGGGCAATGTAGAAGGTCTTCCTAACTACTTTAGCAATGTGAGTGTCAAACGAAAGGGTACTGTCAACCTGGGTCCCCAGATCCCTGATAACTTCTTCTGTGCTCAGTGGATTGCCACCTATATGGTAGCTAGGGGTAACCTTGTTTTTCCCGAAGGGTATGACTACGCATTTCTTGGCGTTTAACTTTAGGTCATGGCTCTGGCACCAGTTATCTGTTTCTGTGAGGCCCTTCTGAAGGATATCTGTGTCAGATGCGTTTTCGACTATGGCGCCCAGTTTGCAGTCATCTGCAAACTTTGTCAGCCATAACCCTCCTGTGTTTGCTTGTACTTCAGAAAAGTAGATGCCGAACAAGAGTGGACCCAGGACTGAGCCCTGTGGTACACCACTTGTGACCGGCTTTGAGTCTGACATGGCGCCAGCAACTCTGACCCTGTGGGTTCTGTCACTTAGCCAGTTTGCAACCCATCTTGTGATGTATGGGTTTACATTCAAGCTGATGAGTTTTTCGATGATACCTGAGTGGGGTATTGTGTCGAAGGCCTTTGCCAGGTCGAGGTAGGCTGTATGGACTGCCTTACCCTCATCAATGGCCTTGGTGACTGTTTCGAAAAAGTCAACCAAGTTTAAAAGGCATGATCTGCCTTTGACAAAGCCAAACTGGGTTGGATCCAAGATCTGCAAGTTCCCTATGTCTTTATTTATGAGTTCCATTATGATCCTCTCCATGGCTTTGCAGATAAGGCTTGTCAAGCTAATGGGATGGTAATTTCCAGGGTCGGTGGGGGCACCGCCCTTGTGCAGTGGGATCACAGTCACCATGCGCCACTCCTTGGGTACGTATCCTGAGGTGAGGCTAAGATTAAACAGCTGTCCTAACTGCGGGTTTAATTCCTCATTGAGTTCGTGGAGCACACAGCCGGGGACACCATCCGGTCCCATGGATGCTGTGTTTTTTGCCTTGGAGAGAGCAGTTTTCACCTGGGCTTTAGAGATGTTTGGGGGGCTACAATCCTCTGGTATAGATATCTCTCCTTTTGGGGGGGAGAAGTTTGCACTGAACCTGTCAGCCAGTATGTTGGCAATGTCCGTAGGTTCAGTAATCTTCACATCATTTTGAACTAATTCTGAGCATATCTGGGAGTTTCCTCCTAGGTTTCTAACATAGCTAAAGAAGGCCTTATGATTGTCTTTTGAGTCCTTGGCGATTTTTCTCTCAAAATTTGCCTTGGATGATTTTATGAGAGCTCTTAGTTTTTTACTTATAATGATCAAAGGTGTCTTACCTTTCAAGGATTTTGCTCTATCTTGTAGTAGCTTCCTCCTTTTGTTGTAGAGCTTGTTTATGGCTGGGGTCCACCAGACTGGATGCTTGTCTTTGGTACAGAATGTCTTAGTTTTGTTTGGGATTGCCTGATCCATGCAGTCCTGTAGGTGCTGATAGAAGGCATTTGTAAATGATTCAGCGGTTTGAGTAATGTTTACCACCGGCTCAGGGGCCTTAAAGGAGACCACACTAGTTTTTAGAAGTGTGAAGTCGGCTTTTGAGAAGTTTTTCACTGTGGTCTTTTTTATTTCAGGTGGGGGCGGGATGAGGACCTCCAGCGAGATTAGTTTATGATCTGATGTCACCAGTGAGGGGTATACTTCCGGTGTTGAACATTGTGATCCCATGTTCATGATGATGAGATCAAGTATGTTTTCTCCTCTTGTGGGGATGGTGACTAGTTGTTCCATGGCATTTGAGTTTATGAACTCCAGGAACCTTTGGGCTAGAGTGTTTGGGCTTGAGTAGTGTTCCCAGTCTATATTAGGGTAGTTGAAGTCACCTAGTATGATGGTGTTTGGAGATACATTTATCCCTCCAGTGTTTTCAGGAAGGCCATGTGAGGTTCCTGAGTTTGAGAGGGTGCCCTGTAACATGCTACAAATTGCAGAGCAGTCTTGCCTATGGTTAATTGCACCTGGATGGTCTCCGATGCATCGTGCGTTGCCACCAACCTTGAGGTGTGGGTGTCCTTTATGAATATGGACACCCCCCCTCCTTTCTTGGTGTTGTCCGGATTTTGTGGCCGGAACGCATGATATGAGGTAAAACCTGATAGTGCTGGGGTGCTCTCAGGAGCCTTGAACCAGGTTTCTGTCACAGCACAGACATCGATGTTCTCCATATTGAGAAGGGCCTCGAGTGCGTGCATCTTGAGATTGAGACTTCTGGCATTGAGCAGCATTACCCTTAGTCTTTTTCCTTTTTGGTGTTCTAGGGTGGTAGGTTTAGAATTTGAGCCTTGCCTAAAAAAGGCACTATGGGGCCAATATCCGGAAGCCCAGGGGTGACAGGTGCAAGCCGTCCCTTGCGAAGCAGCGTGGCTTGTCCAGCATGTCATCCCAGGCAGACAGACATTGGATCCCCTTTGAATGACACCAGAATTTAAGCCAATTATTAAAGCTGATCATCTTATCACTGTATTGTGGCATCATTCTAGGTGAGGGTAGGATACTGCTCAAGGTCAGGGTCATACCTGCCTGGGCTACATAATCAGAGAGCTCCTCAATGTCTCTTTTCATGTAGTCCAAGGAGGTACATCTCAGGTCGTTGACACCAGCGTGGACAATGACTGAGTCGTACTTGTACCTGCTGTTGAGAGACCTGAGTGCTTGCGTTATGTGGCGGATTCTAGCGCCTGACAGGCAGCTTACTGTGACCTTCTCCTTACTCAGTCTGGTGAGTGGGACATCAGTGTGTCTGACTATGGAGTCACCAATGACGAGGGTGTCTGGCATTGTGTTTGGCCTTAAGGGCTGTGACTGTTTGACACTCTGACTGTGTGGTTTATGTGTTGAGTCCTGAGGTGGTAGTTGTTTGGGTGTCTGCTTTGGTGGCCTCTGCTGTTTTGGTAGATTTTTGATCAGAGCCTCCGAGTATGTCTTTGTGTGATTATGTGTGTGATTTGAAGTTGTGATGGTACTATGTGTGACTGGGTATGTAGTGTGTGTGTGGTTTCCTTCTCCTCCTGTCTGGTCTTGCCAGTTCTATGTTGAGAGAGCTTAGCCTCCAGTTTGGCCGTATAGTTGCATCTCTCGCATGTATTTGTGTTTTGTGGGAGAAGGAGAGGGTTGTCTGTGTACATGAGGCAATTGTAACATTGCCTCAATATTCCCAGGTTCACCAGCTGAGCAGGAGAGGACACTAGCAACTGATCCCTCGACATGCTAGAAGGAATAGATAAAACAACTTACAAAAGACTCTGGGGGATGTGGGTTCTAGGTTGGTGGAGTACTATCTATAATAAAAGTGCTTTATCAAGGTGAAAGTACTGTAGGAGCAAGTGCTAGGCTTTTACAGATAGAGAATAGTCTACTTGGGAATCAAGTAGAGATTAACTTTTTAGTTATAGGATACGCTGGTTAGATCAGCAGTACAGTTCGAGGAAGGTAGTTTTAAGGGAAAATTTGAAGAGTGGAATTTAGGTAGCCTGAATAGTTTAACCTTGTTTAACTGCCGCTGATCTTGTGTGCAACAGTGGCAACTCCGCGCTAACACGCGTTTAGCGTGTTTTATATCAGGAGGCTGAAAAAAGCTAGGAATTGGCCCAAAACGACCAATAGACTACAAGTTACTGGCTGAAACCTCACAAAACTGGACCAACAGGCAGCTCAATGCTTCCCACTCCCACTGGTAAGCAAGGGAACTTCCTACTTCCAAATTAGGCAAAGAATCAGTAACAGGAACTACAAACAAAGTCCAGGGATCAGCAAGCTCTGAAACTGGACTACTCTAGCTCAGTAAGGCGGGAAAACAAGAGATATATATATTTTTTTTTTTTTCAGAAAACAAGGAGAAACAGAACAGTAGACACTATAAATGCTATAAATCGGTTATCGCACTTTAGTGTGTAGCCTACAGAAACAATTTGCAACAATTACAGATTTAAAAGTAACAATTTGAGATTTCAAGTGCAATAACAATATATATGCAGAAAAACAATTACAATATATCAGCAAAGCAGGCGAAATACAGTCGCTAGGTAATTTGAAGTGGGAAAGCCACAAAAAATATACTTAAATCAGGTAAAGTCGCTTTTTTAGCTTTCTGAAGCCTGGATTACTCTGCTGGCCACCACGAGGATCTGTAGTACTAAGCTAACTGCCCTTGCGAGCCATTTTAAGCCTAGCCAATTATTCCTTGTGAGACTCAAACCCTGCACCTTGTGTTTGTAAGGCAAATACCTTAGCCATTAAGCCACCCTTCCAATTGTACTAAATAGTAATGATCTTGTCATGAGGGTTCATACAAACGTATGATATCTCTATGGAGACAGTAAATGACAGTGTTATCACTGATGCCATAAGTGACAATACCACAAATGCAGTACCATTACTGAGGCCACAAATGACAGTGGGGTACTTGCTAAACTGTGTACCCTATTGCACTAAAACAGGGACAGCCAAACCACTTATACTAACTCCCATGTTTCATCAAAAAGATATGTTTAGTGTAGCAAGATCAGTGTGACAGTAAGGAATTTCCTCCTTACCCACAAAAGGATGGGGGAGTATGGGGCTTACCCCCTGCAGAGCTTTTTTTGTTGTTGTTGACATTGTAGTTTTTTTTATTTATAATATTTTCTGTTATTTAGGTTTTTTTCTTTATCCTCATAAACATGACACCCTTGGTATCATAACTGACACTTCCACAAGGGCTCATACTAGCTAACACTATGATAATGTAAATTACAACACATATACTACATAATGACAACAAAATGATAGTATCACTGTTCACTGCTGAGATAATACAGGGCTTTTATAAGTGACTATACTATGGTATTATGCACTGCACTCCTTTACTTTACCTATAAATTATTTTGTGTGTTGCTATAAATGACAGTGCAATTTTCTAAGTCCATAAAACATCATGATTTCATAATTTATCCTGCAATTATTTACTCTATAACTGGCAAGCAGTGAAACCAAAAGTGAAAGTATTATTACCTAGGTCAGAAATCAGTCTCTACAATTACAACAAAAATAAAGTCTCATTAAAGCTAAAATAACTGTAGCATGACTTCAAGAATGACACCAGCCCTTTAGAGGCGACAGTGAGGCGAGGTCGTACACAATTAATGAGACATTAAATAACAGTATAACTAATAAAGCTGGAGACAATGACACTGTGACACAATCATCTGTACTAGTGAGGTCACAAATGATTATGCCTTCAATATTAGTGCCAGCAATGAAGTAGAGAATGAATGTGCTGCAATAGGAATATTGTCAGAAAGGTATTTACTGACACGGTATGATGTCATAAATGACATCACCATTAACAAGGCTATAAATGACTGTGTCATAAAGCCATAAATTACAGCGTTTATACTAGGGACATTAATAATGGCACCATGATAGTGCCATAAATAAAATTACTATTAGCTATGCTAAAACTTAAAGTATTACTAAGGCTTTATATGACAACAATATTTTGTCTAATTTCAAAGTTGTCATAAATGGCACTACAAATACGGGTATAAATGAGAGCACCGTGACACCATGCGCACTATTGTTTGAAACACTATAAAAGACTGTTCTGCAATGACATTACCAACCCTGAGTCACTAAGTGACAATGCCTTATAATGACTGATCATCATGCCACAAACTATTAAATGAATTCTGAGGCCACATGGTGCCATTACGACAGTTATTAGTACAGCCATTAAACGCATGCCATATCATCATAAATGGCGAAAATGATATAGGGGTATGAAACCTAAATAATGATAGGCCTCAAATCCTTCTGGGATCTTCACCATTACTGAGCCCATAAATAACTCTTCCAGGATTCTGAAAAAAGATAATATGATTATTTAAGCCCATGATGCCAATAAATGACAGAACCATTTTTGAAGTTATAGATGACCGTGTCATTTGACCATGAATGCATCATTGCCAAGCCTACAAATTACAGGGCCACTACTTATAGTGTAAGAAATGCCATTGTGCAACAAGTACCTTACAGTTATTAAAGCTATACTGGACTCTGTCATCTCCGATATGATGACAGGATTGTGATATCATAAATACACTACTACTAACATGAAAATGACTGTGTCATAATGTCAGAAATGGCAATACCATCACTGAGATGATTAATGATAGTACCGTGATGACACAAATGATAGCGCCATTATGAAGGCCAAAAATGGTGACATTATAATGCCACAAATATCACTGCCACTTTACAGGCCATACAGACTATCATAAATAGCAACATTTCAGAGGGCTAATTGGAAAGGACATGATTCTACAAATAGCTGTACTTTACTAACATAACAAATGTGGGCCATTAGTAATGTGTCTATAAATACTGCGGCATTACTAAGGACCAGGCATAAATATCTTGATACCATGAATAACAACACCTCTACTAAGGATACAAACAGGGTCATGATACTGCAAACAGCAGCAGTACATGTAATTAAGACAAAAATCTTATTGTTTGCCATGAGACACACTAGCATGCTGCTTTGGATGTGAATATACCTCTACTGCAGCCAAGTGACATTCTCTCTTTGGTCTCATTCACCTGTGCAAGACTGCAGGCATCACACCAAGGAGCTTAAAGCCTTCTGACATGTAACTAGGACCTGCTAACATGACAGATATCTGACCAATCTTATCACTTACTTATGGGATAGGACTCTTCTATATGCCAAATAAAACAAGAAAGTATCAACCATTAAGACCAGTTTTAACATCAGGCAGGTCATGGTCTTCAGTGCAGCAACATCTAAACCACAGCCCCCCCCCCCACCACCACCATCACCACAATGGTGCCTGCATGACAGGGTAGCTTAGACAGTTTAATTCAGTAATTTTGTTTGTTGGGAATTATTGGGGGATTTCTAATTAGGCAAGATGTTTGGAGAGGAACATGCCAAAGGGAGCATTGTATTCAATCACTGATCTGATGAGAGATGTAGAGAGAGCAGTTATGGTTTACTCTTGGGTATTAGCTGTACCAGGAGGGAGCAGTGTGTTGAGTGACTGATATGATGAGAGATGTAGACAGAGCAGTTATGGTTTGCTTTTGTGTATTAGCTGTACCAGGAGGGAGCACTACTGTGTTGAGTGACTGATCTGATGAGAGATGTAGACAGAGCAGTTATGGTTTGCTTTTGTGTATTAGCTGTACCAGGAGGGAGCACTGTATTGAGTGACTGATATGATGAGAGATGGCCTACTACTAAGCAACATACTGCAAGGACTCCCTATATCACACTGTGTATGAATTATTCTACCCTGGGCACTCCCTCCCTGCCTATATACTCAAAAGGAAGATCAACTGTTTTAACCCAGAAGAACTCCCTGAATGTTTGCCTGCTAGCCCTGGCCTACTACTAAGCAACATACTGCAAGGACTCCCTATATCACACTGTGTATGAATGTATGCAGCCAAAGAAATTACCTCTGTACTCATTGTTTAGCTACTATTATTACCCATTTTTGTGCTTGTATGCCCTACTGAGAGTGCGTTCCTTAAAGCAGCCTACCACGGACCATTCACTACAGCCCCCCCTCCTATCACTATATCCTTTTAACCACTTAGTTCCACCTAAGGCCTTTATATCGCTTCTTACCTTTATCCTTTATTACCACTTTCTACTACCACTAGGTGGCAGCACCCTATCACTACATACCTAGAAAGAAACTAGTTCTTTAGTGGCTTTTGCACCCAATGCTGGCTATACTTTCCATTTATTTTAACAAATATACATACTCCCTACCTTTTTTTTTTTACATCCACTCTCTCCTTGCTATATCTCAAACTCTTTATTTCACACCTTGTTAACCTCATTTCTGTGTTCCCATATAGCATACAATACCTACCTACCCACCTACCTTCTTTATTGACTCCTGTTGCTGATACTTTTTTCTCTGATCCTCTATCTTGGATTGTTCCAACCCGCTCTGTTCGCCCCGCGGGCTCACTCCACTCCCCTACCCTACCCCCAAATTCCACCCACCCCCAGTGCATCTACACTTATACTCACCTAACCACTCCTACTTCCTCCCTACCTATTACACCCTCCCCTTTCCCTACCACTCCTACTTCCTCTTTATCTATAATACCTCTCCCCTTTCATCACCATCTTCTACACCCCTATAATCCACCTCCTCACACCTCCCTTCATATTTAGCAACACAATATATATTTCTAATCCTTTCTCCCAACACTACATATTCTACTTTAGCTAAGCCTCAACATGCTTACAAAACTTCTGCCATTCTCAATCCAACTATTACTACTTCTGAGCCTTACATATATCCACTACCTTTCCCAGCCCAACACCACAAATCACACACCATTACTTCACACAACCAGCTCACTCCCTTCAATTCACTTACACTCATTTGTCTCAATCTCCTCTGGACTATATCCCATTAATACCCATCTATCTTTTCACTACAAACTATCCTCTACTTATAAACTCTCTAAACCCTCTTTATCCATCAATATCTACTCAAACCTGAAAATATACAATATACAAACAAGGCAATCCAAACATCTCATCAACATAATCCAACACCTAACAACCATACTACTATCTGGAGATATACACCCTAACCCAGGCCCAAACACTACTTCCCCTACATCTAAATCCATCCTATTTGCTTCTCTAAATGCCCAAAGCATAGTTAACAAAATCCCCAATCTCCACGCCTGGCTTCTCAACAACAAACCTGACATCTTAGCTATTTCTGAAACCTGGTTAAAACCTCACATAAAAGATATTGAAATAGTGCCACCAAACTACTCTACCATCAGAAAAGACAGGGCCCACAAGAAGGGTGGTGGGGTAGCTCTACTCTACTCATCCACCCTTTCCATTACTCCCTACAACAAACCCATTCCTCACTTCTCCAATGCAGAATTAGTTCTAGCTCTATTTCAATTAAATAAACACAAACAAATTTGCATAGCCTCACTTTACATCCCCCCTGGAGATAATACCTCTGTACTTGAGGATATCCTATCCTGGCTTTCTACCAATATCAGTAATGAAACCATTCTCATGGGAGACACAAATATCAATTGGTCTTCCATTAATTCTCCTACACACCCCCTAAACATCAACCTATATAAGTACTCTCAGCTAATCAACCTCACTACCAGGCCCTCTAAAGACTTCTCCAGTGGCAGTACCCTAGACTGGATATTAGTCTCTCACCCCCACTACTACACTGATAGTGGAAGTCTTCCTGACTCCCTCAGTGACCACCTTCCCATTTTCACTAGACAACTTCCATCTCCATTACATGTAACTCATAATTACATCAGCACTCGGAACCTTAAAAACTTCAACCCAATAACCTTCTCAGACTCCCTAAAATCAATAAATTGGAACCCCCTAAAAACACTACCCCTGGACAATGCTGTTGCACACTTCAATACAACTTTCCTTAAACTACTGGATAGTCTTGCCCCCATAAAAACCGAAAGAATACGAAACAACACCGCCCCCTGGCTAACAAAAAACACACTAACTGCCATGCGACTTAGAGACAAAACCTGGGCACAGTACCAAAGATGCAAAACTCCAACCACCCTTAATGAATTCAAAACACTCCGCAATTCCGTAAAAAAACTTATCACAGCAGATCGACAGAATTACTTCTCCTTACTCCAAAACAACCACAAAACCAATCCTCAAACATTCTGGAAAGGCATCACTACCCTCCTAAAACCTGGCACAGCAGATAACCCAAGCCCAGACCCAAATGCACTAGATATAGATCTAGCTACCCAATTCAACTCTTTTTTTCATAGACTCTATTACCAAACTAACCTCATCCTTCTCTAATAACACCTCACCCCCTGCTTCTGCATCCCCCCTCTTGTCATCCCCTTCATCTCCAATCTCTCAACTCCCATCATTCTCCCTAAAACCCATTCCTACTTCTACCATAAGAAAACTCCTGCAAAAACTAAAACCATGCACCAATGCCCCTGATAGCATTCCCTCATCCTTCCTCAGCATAGCTGCCGAAGCCATTGCCTTCCCCATCAGCATCCTAATCAATCGTTCTATCCAAGAAGGGCTTGTACCCAAACTCTGGAAAAGGGCATTCATCATTCCCCTGCACAAAGGAGGCAATAATAACAATATTACTAACTTTCGTCCCATTGCCATCCTCTCTCCTATATAAAAACTTCTAGAGAAATGTATCCATCTTCAACTCCTTCCCTATCTCTTAGATAATAACTTACTAACTCCCACACAACACGGATTCAGACCCGGCCACAGCACCATGACTGCACTCCTTTCCTTCCTGGAAACTGTAAATCAAGCCAGAGATTCTGGCTCTACTGTAGCTACGCTCTTTCTTGACCTCTCTAAGGCCTTTGATACTATCTCTCACAACCTTCTCCTAACTAAACTATCTAACCTAAACCTATCCCATTCCTCTCTCAATTGGTTCACCAGCTCTCTCTCCAACAGGCAACAAGCTGTCAAGTGGAAAAAAGCCATCTCCTCTTTCCTTAATACACCCGCTGGTGTCCCCCAAGGTTCCATTTTGGGTCCTCTCCTTTTCAATATATTTATAAATGATTTCTTCCACTCAATACCTCATGCTAAACTTATTCAATATGCAGATGATTCCACAATTATCTGTTCAGCCACATCCATCCCTGCTCTCTTAAAACTGACTCAAGACGCCTTCTCTACCACAGAACAGTGGATGATGGACAATCATCTAGCACTCAATGCATCAAAAACCAAACTTATGGTATTTACCCCCTTAAAAACCAACACCATTGATAGAAAACTATTTTCCATCACTAGCCAGAATAACACAACTCTTGAACTGGTATCTGAAACCAAACTACTAGGAGTCCAGATTGATGACCAGCTTAAATTCAATAACCACCTACAACTAAACATAAAAAAAAAACACCAAAAACTTGGCATGCTCTATCGACACAATCGATTCCTCATTACATCCACTAAGCTCACTCTCGCTACTACATTTCTCATCCCTTCCCTCCTTTATGGTGCCCCTCTGCTAACAAACCTACAATCCTCTCTCAAAACAAAACTGTCCTCTTGTTATAACAAAATTGCCAAATTTGCAACTAGCCACAAATCATCTACCCATCACTGTGTATCTCTCCACAAACTTAACTGGCTAGAGCTTCCCAACCATCTCTCCTATACTCAGCTTACTTTTGCTCATAAACTAATTTTTCAGCCCTCCCTCTGTCCCTCTCTCAGCTCTACCTTTAAAATGCACCTGCCACAAAGACTCCTAAGGTCTAATAACCAAAACCTAATAGAACTGTACAAACCCCGTCACTCTCCAGGACAAAACCTCCTGTCCTTTGCCCTGGCACGCCTATGGAACTCCCTTCCTCCCTCCATCCATATCACCACCAACCTCCCTGCTTTTAAAAAATCACTGCACTCACATCTAACATCCTCATGGGAATGCTCCTGCTCCCACCCCTCCTAGCCTATTCTTCACTTCCTATGGGCAGCTTTACCATATATTACCAGACACAAAATAATAAGTCAACTGTAATGACATCTTATAATTCTTTTATTCTACTATTTCACTCAAGAAACTATATATTTACTGTAGCAATGCTTTGTTTTTCTACAAAATGTAACCTTTAACATTTTTATTATACCTGCTTAAATCTTAGTTTTTCTACAAAATGAAAAAAAAATTCCTTTGTAAATGTTTAATCTTTGTTCTGTCTTGAACCCACAAATTACCACAATTGTAAACTGCTGTAATCTTTTTTGTTTACCAATGTTTTAAAGCTTTGTCTTTAACCTACAAATGATTGAAATTGTAAACTGCTGTAATCTCTTTGTAACCTTTGTTTTGGAGCTTTTCTCCCCAGGACTCCATTGAAAACGGGTTCTTATTGGCCCAATGGACTATCCTGGTAAACCAACTGCAAATAAAATAAAAATAAATAAAAATAATGTAGACAGAGCAGTTATGGTTTGCTTTTGGGTATTAGCTGTACCAGGTAAAATGATACCTTCACTATTAGTGAAACAGAGTGACTGAAACATAGTTTGCTGCCAATGAGGAGTACTCAGATCTCTAAAGGCCGCACCAATTTTAAGAAGGGGTGTCCTTACTATAGTAGAAACTAAGGAAATGTTGCTTACTAAACAAATATACATTTTTTATATTAAGCGTGACTCCATGGATAGTAACCAAGCGTTACCATGGCCAAGCCTTTGCTGGAGTATCTGGTTAGCCATAGGAGAGCATATGATAAGACCTAGTTAGTAGCCATCATCAAACTTAAGACATCTATGACCCTTTGACTTCTAACTGGATGCTGGAAAACTATATGAGTTGCAGGAGGAATGGATAAAAGGGAACAGATGGGCCGGAGGGAATATAAGATACGATAAAGGTAGGAGGACATATGGGACAGGTAACAAGAGAAAGTATGGGGCAGGTAAGCAGGTGGGATTGTCAGCAAATTAAGGAGGATGGAGAGTGGAACAGGTTAGCAAAAAAGGAAGTGAGATTTGTAATCATGACATGGAATAGGAGGGCGGGAGGCAGTGTGGGATAGTAAAGCAGGGTGGTGTGCAGGTACATATGCAGAATGGAGTGTGGAATAAACAGGAAAGAGTGAGATAGGTGTGCAGGATAGAGTGTGAGAACAGAATGTGATATAGGTGTGCAGGACAGAGTGTGAGAACAGAATGTGAGATAGGTGTGCAGGACAGAGTGTGAGAACAGAATGTGAGATAGGTGTGCAGGACAGAGTGTGAGATAGGTGTGCAGGACAGAGTGTGAGATAGGTGTGCAGGACAGAGTGTGAGAACAGAATGTGAGATAGGTGTGCAGGATAGAGTGTGAGAACAGAATGTGATATAGGTGTGCAGGATAGAGTGTGAGAACAGAATGTGATATAGGTGTGCAGGACAGAGTGTGAGAACAGAATGTGAGATAGGTGTGCAGGACAGAGTGTGAGAACAGAATGTGAGATAGGTGTGCAGGACAGAGTGTGAGAACAGAATGTGAGATAGGTGTGCAGGACAGAGTGTGAGAACAGAATGTGAGATAGGTGTGCAGGACAGAGTGTGAGAACAGAATGTGAGATAGGTGTGCAGGACAGACTGTGAGATAGGTGTGCAGGACAGAGTGTGAGATAGGTATGCAGGACAGAGTGTGAGATAAGTACATGGGACGGAGTGTGGGATAGGTGCACAGGATTGAGTGTGGGTTTACGCAGAATAGTGTGTGAGATAAGTAAGTAGGACAGTGAGAGAGAAGTAAGTAGGACAGTGAGAGAGAAGTATGTAGGACAGAGTGTGAGATAAGTACACAGAACAGAGTGAGAGACATATGTAAACAGAAGGTAGAATGAAATGGATAAGTGGGAGGGATTGTGAGACAGACAAGCAGAACAGAATGTGGGATGGGTTAGCATGAGAGAGTGAGTGACAGGTAAACATGACAGACTGTGAGATACATAGTATGGAATATGAGATAGGTAAGCAAAATGGACGGTGGGCTGATTAAAGGAAACTGTATGCAGGACAGAGTTTGGGACGAAACTGGGTGACTGTGCTAAACAGGAGGAGGTGTGGGATGGATAAGCAGTACTGAGTATGGGATGGATAAGCAGCACTGAGTATGGGATGGATAAGCAGGACTGAGTATGGGATGGATAAGCAGGACTGAGTATGGGATGGATAAGCAGGACTGAGTGTGGGATGGATAAGGAGTACTGAGTGTGGGATGGGTAGGCAGGACTGAATGTGGGATGAGAAGGGGCACTGAGTGTGGGATGGGTAGGCAGGACTGAGTGTGGGATGGATAAGGAGTACTGAGTGTGGGATGGGTAGGCAGGAGCAGTAGCATAATAAGGGTTGGGCAAAGGGGCAATTGCACAGGTGCAAAGTGTTAGGGGAGAGATCAAGAGGCCAGCTCTGCATTTTCTGTACTGAAATACAAGTACAGAAAGGTACTTCAGTTCAAATATTTTGTTTTTGGCTTTTCACTTGAAGATATAGGGGCTGTGGATTGGCTGAATTTCTGTTGGAAGTCACATGGGTTCTACAGTAAACCAAAGATTTTTTTTTCTGCTTTTCACTTGAAGTGCTGGGGGTGGAGGAGACATGACTTTGTTGCGGAGTGATTAGTGGCTTCCCATTGTAGTCCAAAGACATTGTTTTACTCTTCACCTGAAGTACGGTGGGATGTGGCTTTGGTGGGGTGTGATTAGTTGAAATACAAAGATGTTTTTGATTGTTTTTTTTGTTTTTGTTTTTTTTTTCCTCTTCATTTATATAGCTGAGGGGGTAGATTGGCTGCAGTATTGCAGAAGGCCAATTGGCTTTTTGCAATAAGCAGAACTCCTTGTTTTTCCATCTCTTCTGAGGGGGTGGGGCACAAGTTTGTGGGACTAGCACATGCAGCTATCTCAGCTTGCTATGCCTCTGGGCAGGAAGAAAAGTGTGGAACTGACAAATAGAGCACTGTGTGGGACTAGTAATCAGGGGAGTGTGTGCAACTGGTAAAGAGAAAGAAGTGTAGGACAGTTAACCAGAAGGGAATGTGGGAGAAGTAACCAGAAGGAAGTGTAAAACAGGTAAACATGAGGAAATGTGAAATAGGTAACCATGAGGGAGTGTGAAAAAGATAACTTTTAGGGAGTGTAGGACATGAAACCAGGAGGGAGTGTGAGACAGGTAACCAGGAGGGAGTGTGTAGGATAGATGACCAGAAGGGAGTTTGTAGGATAATATGTAAGCAGGAGGGGTGTGTAGAATATGTAAGCAGGAGGAAGTGTGGGATAGGTAACAATAGATAGAGTAGGGAAGGTAAGCAGATTGCAGTCTGCAACAGATATGAAGGATTGTGGGATAGGCAAGCAGGATGTGGAGTGGGATAGGTAACCAGGTGGGAGTGTGAGGTGGGTAAACAGGATGCAAGTTGTGACAGATATGCAGGATGGGGGAAGAGAGGTAAGCTGGAGGCAGCAGCTGAGACTGATGTACTGGAGGGAGCATGGAATGTTCAATGGTGCCAAAAAACAGATGGGAAGGATACAGAATCAACATGGGATAAATGGGGTGGTCCAGTCATAGAACTGGCAGATGGATGGAACTACAGAATATATGAAGTGCAGAATGAATGGGTAGACTGTGAGATGGCTGCATAGGAGTAAACAAATATCACACACATGTTGCATGAATCCCTAAAATATCATACGCATGTTGCACAAGTCCCAAAAATATATGCATGCTACACAAGTCCCAAAATATCATACGCATGCTGCACAAGTCCCTACAATATCACACACATGCTGTGTAACTCCCTAAAATATCACACACATGCTGCACAAGTCCCTACAATATCACACACATGCTGCACGAGTCCCTAAAATATCATACACATGCTGCAAAAGTCCCTACAATATCACACACATGCTGTATAACTCCCTAAAATATCATACGCATGCTGCACAAGTCCCTAAAATATCATACGCATGCTGTATAACTCCCTAAAATATCATACGCATGCTGCACAAGTCACTACAATATCACATGCATGCTGTATAACTCCCTAAAATATCACACACATGCTGCACAAGTCCCTACAATATCACACACATGCTGCACAAGTCCCTACAATATCACACACATGCTGCACAAGTCCCTACAATATCACACACATGCTGCACAAGTCCCTAAAATATCACACACATGCTGTACGAGCCAGTACAATATCACACACATGCTGCATGAGTCCCTAAAATACCACACACATGCTGCACAAGTCCCTACAATATCACACACATGTTGCACGAGCCCATACAATATCACACAGATGCTGCACGAGTCCCTAAAATATCGCACACATGCTGCACAAGTCCCTACAATATCACACACATGCTGCACAAGTCCCTACAATATCACACACATGTTGCACGATCCCATACAATATCACACACATGCTGCATGAGTCCCTAAAATATCACATACTTGCTGCACAAGTCCCTAAAATATAATATGCATGCTGCACAAGTCCATACAATATCATACACATGCTGCATAAGTCCCTAAAATATCACTCATGCTGCATGAGTCCCTAAAATATCACGTGCATGCTGCACGAGCCCGTACAGTATCACACACATGCTGCACGAGTCCCTAAAATATCACACGCATGCTGCATGAATCACTAAAATATAACACGCATGCTGCACAATTCCCTAAAATATCATTCGCATGCTGCACAAGTCCCTAAAAGGACCTTTCCATGTCTGTCTCCTTCATTGCTATTTTAATTTTCGATGCTCAGTAATGAGTATTCATCTGGTCACAATTCTGGGTCCTCCCCCGAGTTGCACAAATCCTTTTGAATCCTGATTCCTTCCTCCTCATCTAGGGAATGTACTTGCACTATAAACATGTGCAGCCTGGACGGCTGAATAAACAGTAGTAATGTCTCAGTTTTGCCTAGCCAAGCTGTCAACATAGCTCATAATATACAGATCTTGTCCCTGGCTAACACTGGTGCTGCTGTCTAAAATGCAAATGAGCTGGTTAAACTCCTATTTTTAAAAGCAGCTTGCAGACCTGATAGCTATCTTTCAGGAGATGTTTAAGTATCGACTGGAAATGAATTCCTTGCTATACAGTGGTTTTGCTTTGCTAACACTGGTGACAGCTATCCTTATATAGCAAAGACATCAGGTTCACAGATGAATAGGTCGACTCAGCAATCTGTACGTACCAGAAAGCCTGTGAAACTGCTTGCTGAAAACTCAGTGTAGTGTACTTCTGACAGAAATGAATAGTTCAGAAACAGTTTTAAACAAAATCCTCCCAGCAGACAATGGCAGGACTAAAGATACCCCTTATTCCACGAGT
The DNA here is from genome assembly GCF_019279795.1 of Protopterus annectens. Classification (NCBI taxonomy): domain Eukaryota; kingdom Metazoa; phylum Chordata; order Ceratodontiformes; family Protopteridae; genus Protopterus; species Protopterus annectens. The sequence continues at coordinate 42,623,667 of NC_056739.1, forward strand.
GAGACTAATGATACCCTGTATTCCACGAGTGATCTGGGATGCACAAATGTCTGACATCATGAACTTCTAGATCAACCACTAACAGAAATAGGTTGCAACAATGTATGTCATGCACCAGCTATGCAAATGTGCTATTTCATAAATGACAGTGTTTCTGTTCTGCAAATCTGAAATGCCAACTGTGTAATGAAAGGTCTTTCAACACACTCCTCTCAGACACTATAATCAGTTTCTGTGCAAAACTAGAGATTATTAACTTAAAATGGGATAAACTACTACAGTGACACAGTTGGATGGATTTGCCATATGATAAGCGGCACTTAGTTTGGAGAATAGAAGAGGGTAATAAGAAATACCCCTGCAGAGGAATGAAGACCAAAGTTACATCTCTAACCCCCATAGGAATCTGCAGGTCAGAGTCTTGTATGACAAGAACCTCCATAGTGAGGATGAGAATCCTTGCAATCAACACTATAGCGGGTGTGTGCACACATGAGGGTGTCTAGTTTAAAGGCAGAAGGCTGTCGTCAATATTAATTGTCTGACCTCCTGGAATAGCAAAAGAATAAAGGTGACTTTTCCTATCAGTCCAATACTGAGGCCTCATGGAGATCTCATTGCAAAAAGATAAGCTAGGTGTCACAGTGAAAGTGGACCCAAATTCTGATAGTGCTACGTTTCTACAAAGAGACTTTCCTTGCCTTGAGGGGTATCTCATGGGTTTGTGATCCGAGTCTGACCACTAAGATGACTGGCTTTCATAATTGAGTTAGTTTCTGGTGTCATCCTAAGGGGGGGCAGTATTGGTCAGCATGGAAGGAGATGATCAACAGACCATGTTGCTTTGCCAAGGATGGTCTGCACCTCTCCCCCCTAGGCTTTCAGTTATCTAAAACACTGTCCTCCCCATAGTCAGACCATGCTGCTTTGCCAAGGATGGTCTGCACCTCTCCCCCTAGGCTTTCAGTTATCTAAAACACTGCCCTCCCCATAGTCAGACCACACTGCTTTGCCAAGGATGGTCTGCACCTCTTCCCCCTAGGCTTTCAGTTATCTAAAACACTGTCCTCCCCATAGTGACTTTTTAGGCAATGCCAAACTGAAAGTACTTTGACATACCGAATCAAAACCAAGAAAATCTAAAAGGTGTTACTCAATGCTAGGAGTCTAAACAAAAAACTCCACTGCCTAGAAGCTCTCTTCACCCTAGAGAATGCTTACGTTTGTGTGGTCACTGACACATGGTTTAAAGCCACGCAGAGCACACTGACAGTGCACAGTTATAATGCCTTACACATGTTTAGACCAGCTACTATGCAGACAGGGAATAAAGGTGGAAGTGTCTCGATTTACATCAAAAATAAAAATACCTCAAGGCTGGTCAAACAGGACAAAGCACTTGAGCTTCTCCATGTTCAAATCACCTTAAACCATGTAAGCTATAGGTCCCCTCTATGACCCATAAAACCTATACCTTGTATTTAAACTTATTGGGAACACTCACCAGCCAACCCAATACCATATTCATGGGCAACTAATTACCCCACTATTAAGTGGAAATCCTATATGACACGAAACATACAGGAAAGAGATTCCTGGATTTTATAAACAGAAACTCCTTTGACCAGATTGTCAGTACACCCATACCTCTCAACTGTACAGATTTTCACATAATGACCAGATTTTTGCCTCATATTTTTGGTCCATTTTTAGTAAAATTGTGGTTTTCTAGCAAATCATTGGTAAATCATTAAAGAATGAAGTCAGAAAATAACAGACACTTGAGTTTCAGACTTCAAACCCTTCAGAAAATTCACGCTAATGTAAAACCTATTATTCTATAAACTTTCTAAGTTTGTAAAAACAATATTTAAAATTGTCCCTATTGTTGGGCCTTTGTCCAGATTTATTACTCTAAGAGGTTTAGAAGTATGAATACACGTCTCTGGTAAGGTCAGAACATAAAATGGTCTCCTTTTAAATAAAAATAAAACCTGGAATCTCAGCAAACCCTGGAATAGTCAGGAACTACTCTAAGGTTAACTTCCTACTATTAAGTGATAACCTGGCAAAATTTCAAGTCCACATAATCACTGAGAACACTGCTGCCTATGCAGAACTGTTCACAGAAACCCTATACAAGTATGTTAATATGTGCAGAGGCAGCTGTATCCACCAGGAAGAAGTAAAGAAGTAATGCACAAAACAAGCCACCCTGCTGGAATCACAAATTCAATAGGTTGTATAACAGAAGGAAGAAAATCATGGCAAAAATTAGGAGGTGCAGCACCCAGCAGGATAAACGCACTCTCATCAAACTAAACAAACAACTCAGAGGACAAATAAATCTACTAAACCAAATTTGAGATAAATTTCCCTCCCAGGCCAAGGACAATCACAAAGCACTCTTTAGCTATGTTCACAACCTCAAAGGCAGTACACAGTTGTGTGTAGAGCCCATTGTAAATGGAGCCACCTATACCAAGCCAGAAGATATAGCAAACCTACTGGCCTACAAACAAAGCTACAACTTTACCCTTCTCTCCCCATCAACCTTCCCTCAGGTAATACCATCAAGTATACCTCTCCCTGCTATTACTAGGAATCTGGTTCTTAATGCTCTCTCTAAGGCCAAGAACACTGCATCAATGGGTCCAGACTGTATCCCAGGATGCCTTCTAAATAGCATGAAACATGACCTATCAGGTTCTCTGGAATTGTTATTTAACTGTAGCCTCCAAACAAGCTTTCTGCCTCATGAATGGAGAAAGGCAACAGTCATCCCTCTGCACAAAGGTGGGCCATCTACAGACCCTGGAAACTATAGAACCATAAGCCTCACTAGCTTTATATGCAAAGCCATGGAAAGAATTATCATGGAAATGATCAATAATGACATAGGAAGTCTCCAGACACCGAACCTGACCCAATTTAGCTTCAAGGGCAGGTCATGCTTACTGAACCTGGTGGACTTCTTTGAGAAGGTCACCAAAGCAATGGATGAGGGCAAAATGGTTCACACTGCCTACCCTGACACTCAACCTTTATGTCACCCAGTGGATAACCAGGTGCTCACAGGCAGGACCCAGGAAGTCAGAATTGGGGAGTCCACCTCTAAAAAGTGGCCAGTCACAAGCAGAACCCCTCATGGATCTGTCCATAGGACCGCTCCTTTTTAGCATTTACTTCTCTAAAGTCAAGGTCAATGTTAATCGCCTCTGACTGACTAAATTTGCAGATGGTTGCAAATTAGGACCTGTCACTGAATCTCACACTGACACAAATGTTGTCCAGGAGAGGCTGACACAGAAACTACTGGTGGCACAGCCATGGACTAAAACTAAATGCCAGGAAATGCATAGCAGCATCCTTCGGGATTCATCCACCCTGTTAACTATTATGCTGACAACATACCTCTAAGAGTTGACCCAGTAGTCAGGGACTTTGTAACACATAGAGACAGTAATCTAGGCTTTGACCATCACATGTCTACAGTGGTGAGGAAATCATTCTAGGTTGTGCAACTTATAAACAAAGGTATAGCATCTAACTCCAAGGAAGTCATTGTTCCACTGTATTCAGCATTCATCAGACCTATCGTTGAGTACAATATCCACTTAGATATGTACCTAACCAGGCATATCCAACAACTGGAATGTCCATAGAGGTTCCTCATTAAAAGAATACAGGGTGTAAAGTAAAATGTCCCATGTAGACCACCTCAAGGAGCTATCCTTGCATTCTGTTTCCTACAAACTGTTAAGGGAAGATGTATGCCTGGCATACAAGGCATTGTCAGACTCCACACTGATGGACCTCCTGCATATTGACAAAACAAACGGCACCAGAATTACTCATTTTAAAGACTTAAACCTTGCCTGTGATATAAATAGGACCTGCTGGAGACACATATATGTATCCCAGAGACTACCCCGTATTTGAAACAGGCTCCCCATCCAAGTGGAGCAGAGTTTCTCCCTAATTCAATTGTAGTGCAACTTGGAAAATTGGATGGGGAACAGGAAATTCATCCCTGGTTTAGCACCTATGTCTCTAGTGGACACAGGCAGCCTGTAAATGGTTCATCTCCCAAGCACATGCTTACACTTATCAGGGGCACCAAAACTTGTCAGAGATTTGGGGTGCATGGCTAGGTTTAAAAGGTGTTTGTGGTCATTAGCCTAGTAAACACCTATGAAACTATGACAAGCAGAATTTGTAGTAGCGGAATTAAAGAGTGCATTCCTGAGAGGATACTGGTATATCCTGTGCTTAGCTTGTACGCAGACTTCTAGAATGAGAACATAACTCAATGAAAAAAAAATTGTGATACTTGAAAAACTAAGTGTGGTAATACTGATTACTTCTGGGAGTCCTTTTATTTTTGTTATGGAACTTCTAATTAAAAAAAATCACAGTATGATTTCTTTGATAAGAAGCTGAAATACCAACAGCACAATCCATTTGATGAACATCTTCAGACAAGGGGATGCAATAATGATCATTAATGACTGTCAATAACTAGCAGTTCTTGGAGTTTAATGCCATCTCTGTAAGTGACTGATCATAATAAAGTCAATGTACTGCAGAGGAGGGACATTTGTTTTAAAGAAAATAAATAAAATAATTGCTATATGAAGCCTTACCTGGACAATGTCTCTCTCGGCCAGTTTTCCGCGTGAGGAGATTCTGATGTCATCACCATCCAGCTCCACCATTGCTGCGTTCGACAAAACAAACATAACTTCTATCACCTGAATGCACTTAATGCTTTATTATTCATGCGCTTTTAGTAAACTCACATGTGATCAGCCTGAGGCCAGAGAAATTGAATCAGTGTGCTACACAGCCTGGAAATAGTTGCAGCATCTAGACTCCTAAAGCTGTCCTTAAACTTACTTAATAAATGCAGATCATGGATATCCTGCATTTTGAGCAGCTGAAAGACTTCTGTAGATAACATTTTTGAGTGACAGCTGCAGCACACAGGAGAATCCTAACTTCATTTACATTTGTTATTAAGAACATGTATGGCATCGCATTTATGAGATCAAATGTTTAATCATCTCAAAAACAGAAATTCAGTCAAAGTAAATTAAATTCTGTAAATGTGTTGCTCTCACTAATATCATCTCATAATTTTCATCACTCACTTATCTCTTGAAATTATAAACCTGCAAATAGTTACTTACCCTGGGTGTGAAAAGCTATGCATGCGGGAGAGGTAGTCAGGGTCTGTTGATCATTTTGATAATACAAATAAATAAATATTCTACATAATGAATATGTGGAAAGACAGATGGTTAGGTGGGGAAGGATTGTTCTATTTAATTCCACTAAAGAAAATGTCTCACTTTTGTTTGTGAAGCCATTATTTTTGTAGATTAGTGGTACATATATTTGTTTTTTTTACATCATCTTCCACCTACAAACTTGGTGAACAATGGCTTTGTTGTTACTGCCAAAGATGCACATAGTTTACTATACTATAAGATATGAAAAAGCAGGAAAATCTTATTCCTAGCATCTTGCATTTGATGCTTTATTAATCTCTATAGTGTTTGGATGAAGATTTTTATTAGCAGTTTTACAGTGAAGTGACACACTCCTGCTTTATTAATGAACTGCTGAAGGGGTTAATGAGTTTTGTGACAAACCAAGGACATACCTTACTGAGCTGGGACTGACACCTGAACAGAAAGTGTTCACCTCCATACAATATGAAAATTAATTCTGACTGCAGGTAACGGAGCCTGCTCATTTCCTTTAGCTTTTTAATACAGTGCAGATCCAACTTACCTAATATTTTATTCCTCCAGCAGATTTAAAAAATATAAAATACATGCCTCCATACTAAACTATATTGCTGTGTGGATCATACTGCTACTTCAAGAATGCTATTCTAATCATATTCATGCACCACCCTTTCTATAAAATAATGCTTTCTAATACCTCCCTTGAGCCATTCACCTTGCAGCCTCGGATTGTGCCCCTCTTGTTCTCATTGTTCTTTTTTTGCAAAAGGGTACCAGCTTGGACTTTCTAAATTCTTTTGAGTTACTAAAATGTTTCTACTCTCTCCCTCAACATTACATATAATGCAATGGTAGTTTCCAATATGCAGTTTTTATTTTTGCTGACCATATAGCATTTTTAGTTCCTGTGAAATGCCAAGAAGGTTAATTTTGCAATAGTTTGCAGTATGAATGGACATTTAAATTCAGTTCATCATAAATGATGATTCCCCAAAAAGGTTACTGCAAGGGGGATTTGCCCTTACTGGTGAGATGCACTGACCTTACATCTGAGTATAATGCCAACGAAGGTGCCAGAGGCACAGCTTCTGGCAGGGGCCTTGGGGAAAGTCACCCCCACAGCAAAGCACATTCATTAAATGCAGTTTCAATCATTTTTTTAACCAAGACTGCATTCAGTAAATGCATTTTCAAATAAAATAATTTAGATTTCTTAAATGCATCCTTGCAAAGATTAGGTCCGACCAACAGCACAGAACACTTGAGAAGGAGTCTTGTCTTAGCTGCCTGTGGAGAGGCATAATCATTTATTTTCTGATGGAGGCACCTCTTCCTCTGCATCCATTTGCATACAGCTGCAGCTCGGATTCTGATGTCTTACATACTGAATGTATAGGAAATTTACATTTGGAGACTTTGCAGAATTAATTTCTGAATTATAGTGTAAAAGATGTGAAAGTGCATCTAAGGCATATTGTTTTATGATCATGATAGAAATATGTATTTCACTTTTGAAATGCTTTATAAATATCATTTCAATTTCTATTTAACAACTGAAGTTTAACAAGCCACTTTATTTTTTGTACTTGTAGTTCACATTTGTTTGTATTTTGTTGTTAATTAGTTGGATTAGTAGCTATATTTCCTGCCTTAACTGCTGATAAATGCCCTGTCTGTATCTGGTGTTCTGGAACTACATTCTCTGTGTTTTATTTGAATCTCTGTGGTCACCTACTGGAATCAGTTCTCTCTCTCTTCCTCTTTGCCGTCCCCGTTCTGTGGCCTCCTTCCTCTCTACTCCTATTTTTCTTCATCTCTCTATACTTTCTGCTGCTATTCTCCCTTCTCCAACTCTCTGTCCTTCCCTTTCAGATACCTCACCTACCAAGCCTCCAAGCTATGCAGCTCTCCTACTTTTTCCATAACCTAATTCCACTGTCTTATTTTCTCTTTTAGTAAGCAGTCTCTGACTCCAAAGCCAACATAACCTATTCCGTCTGCACCAATAGCTCAGCCAGCTTGAATCCACCACCCAGACAACAGTCTCAGAAATGCCTGCATTTAACTGCATGTTTGTATCTGCTTGTACCAGTTTCAGCCAGCATTAAGGCCAAAAGCACATCACCAACCTAGTATCACGGTTGCCCCTCTTTTTCCACCTCTAACCCTGTTAGGTGTCTGCCCAATTATATTTTACATCTCGCAAACAGCCTCTGTAATTATTTCCCCTCCATTTGGCATTGTTTCTATCTTGTGCTACAAATCTTGCTTTCCCTCTTATATAACATAGCTGCCAGTCTGTCTTCAGCTCATCCCCTACTTATCCACAGCCTTTACTTATTGTTTCTCTTAGTTACGGCACTTTTCTGCTCCTGCTTCAACCCATCTCCATTCACCCTTGCTACACTCTGGCGCACTCTGCTCCCCTACCCTACCCCCATTCCCACACCAATTACCTTCATACTTAGGCAAACCCCTCCCACCACTTATCACAGCCTGACTCGCCTATTCATCTACCCCACCCTTTCTCTCCTCATATCCCACTGCTCTTGCCTCACCTATTCACTTCCTTTCCATCACCAACCCTACTACATTTATATACCCCACCCCTTAAACTAGACACTAACACAAGAATCCTCCTATTCACCTTCCCCTCTCCATCACTACCTATCTTTACCTTTGTCTTATCACTCCCACCTAGCCTACTGCTACCACCCATAGATCTTCTATCTACATCTACTACCCAACCTCTTTCTCAACATAACACTCTGTTCACCCTTGTCCCTCCCTCTCATATTACCATAACTGCTGTAACTCCTTAACACCATCCTTGTTACACTCTCATCCTACCCACACCATCTTCCTTATACACTTTAAGTCTTCTCGCTACTATGTCTCTCATCTCTAAAGCTATTCTCTATACTTTCTCTCTAGCCCTCTATCTCCTATCACAATTAACAGCATATCAATCAACCTATATATTTTACAAACCTAACTCTGCAACAACCACACCTACACAATCTCTCCCTACCTATTCCGCTACAGCATTCAGTCTATACACAACAGATTTAATCTTACTGACCAAACTAAAGATCCTCTCCCTTCAAAACAGCCACTCTAGTGACCTTACTCTATACTGCCACAACAGAACTAAAAAGAAATCTCAACCTGTAGCTCTCCCTACTTATTGCAACCTAATTCAATGCAGAGACATACATCCTAATCCTGGTCCCTCCACCACCACTTACAAGTCCTCCTACCCCTTAAGATCTCTAAACTTCACTACAACTAATCTTCAAAGCATAAGGAATAAAATCTGACACTTACATGGCTGGCTAACCCAAAATAAACCTGACTTCACTGCAGCTACAGAAACTTGGTAAAAACCATATATCAAAGATACCGAATTCCTACCCCTGAACTATACCTGCCTCAGAACAGACAGACTACTGAAAAATGGCGGTGGTGTCACCTTGATATAGCCAAATATCTTTAATGTTGTCCCATACTCAAATTCTTTCCCATAATTCTCCACAGCAGATATACTAATAGCCTTCCTCAAACTTAACAAACATAAACGCCTTTGTATTGTGGTCCTGTATATCCCTGCAGGCAACAATATTCCTGTACTAGAAGATATCCTTGCCTGGAATTCTACCAATATAAAAAATGAGACTATCATTTTAGGAGACGTTAACATTAACTGGCTTGACATCTGTAATCAACACCCTTCCTCCAGCATCAACCTATACCACTACACCCAACTTATCATCAAAATAACCAGACCTAAAGTTAATAGAAACTCAGGCTTAGTCCTGGACGGGATTCCTGGTTACTGAGACTAGCAATATCTCCTCGTCTGGTGTACTACCAAATACAGTTAGTGACCACTTACCTGCCTTCATAGTATGCAGATCTACCCTAGCTCTTAGTAAACACCAATACAAAGAAACTAGAGACCTTACTCAGTTCTGCCCCCTATCACCTTCAGTGAAGTACTACAAAGCATCAATTGGTCAGCTTTAACAACACTGCCTCTAGACAATGCTGTTGGAGTCTTCAACATTTCTTAGGATCTTAAATAGTTTAGCCCCACTCCGTCAAAAAAGGAGTAAAAGCCAAGCATGCCAGCTGGCTTACTATACCCACAAAGCAACTCATGACTGAAAGGGATAAAGCATCGAAAGCTTGGCAAAAAAGTAAAACCCCATCAGACCTCATACATTATAAACAGCTACACAATCAGGTTAAATGACTAATCATTAAAAACAAAAAAGAACACTTCCAAACTATTCAAAATCAACATCAATTAAGCCCTAACACATTTGGGATGCTATAAATTCTCTACTTCTTCCTGGCTCTAACAATAATCCCTGCCCTGATCCAGACAAAACTCCTACAGAAACAGCTTCACTCTTCAGCTCATATTTTATTGACACCATAGCCAAATTCACCACCACCTTCCCACAAATAAAATCCAGTCTAGCTGAATCCTCTTTATCCACTCCCCAACTTCCTCCCCACCTATATTCTCCCTCCCTCTCTCCTATACCTACCTTCATTATAAAAAAGCTCCTTCTTAAACTCAAACCTTGTACTAATGCCCCAGACAACCTACCAGCAGAATTCCTATGACTCTCCGCAAACTCCATTGCCTACCCAGTAAGCATACTCCTTAATAGATCAGTTCAAGAGCCCCATGTACCAAATATCTGGGTGAAAGCTTATGTACTTCCACTTCATAAAGGTGGCAACAACTCTGATATCTCTTAATTTCCTACCAATTGCAATTCTCTCTCCCATTTCCAATATTTTAGAAAAATGTGTTCCCTACCAGCTACTCAATCATCTGGTTGCTAACCAACTCCTTTCTCCAAAATAGCACGGCTTCAGGCCAGGTCACATTTCTAGGTCACTAGCACAGCTCTCATTTCCTTCATGGACACAGTAAATAGGGCTCATGATGCTGTTACTTTGTTACATCCCTTTTCCTTTAGGGCTCATGATGCTGGTTACTTTGTTACATCCCTTTTCCTTTAGGGCACATGATGCTGGTTACTTTGTTACATCCCTTTTCCTTTAGGGCTCGTGATGCTGGTTACTTTGTTACATCCCTTTTCCTTTAGGGCTCATGATGCTGGTTACTTTGTTACATCCCTTTTCCTTTAGGGCTCATGATGCTGTTACTTTGTTACATCCCTTTTCCTTTAGGGCTCATGATGCTGGCTACTTTGTTACATCCCTTTTCCTTTAGGGCTTGTGATGCTGGTTACTTTGTTACATCCCTTTTCCTTTAGGGCTCATGATGCTGGTTACTTTGTTACATCCCTTTTCCTTTAGGGCTCGTGATGCTGGTTACTTTGTTACATCCCTTTTCCTTTAGGGCTCGTGATGCTGTTACTTTGTTACATCCCTTTTCCGTTAGGGCTCGTGATGCTGTTACTTTGTTACATCCCTTTTCCTTTAGGGCTCATGATGCTGGGTACTTTGTTACATCCCTTTTACTTTAGGGCTCATGATGCTGTTACTTTGTTACATCCTTTTCCATTAGGGCTCGTGATGCTGGTTACTTTGTTACATCCCTTTTTTTTTAGGGCTCGTGATGCTGGTTACTTTGTTACATCCCTTTTCCTTTAGGGCTCGTGATGCTGGTTACTTTGTTACATCCTTTTCCGTTAGGGCTCATGATGCTGTTACTTTGTTACATCCCTTTTCCTTTAGGGCTCATGACGCTGGTTACTTTGTATCATCCATTTTCCTTTAGGGCTCGTGATGCTGTTACTTTGTTACATCCCTTTTTTTTAGGGCTCGTGATGCTGGTTACTTTGTTACATCCCTTTTCCTTTAGGGCCCATGATGCTGGTTACTTTGTTACATCCCTTTTCCTTTAGGGCCCATGATGCTGGTTACTTTGTTATATCCCTTTTCCTTTAGGGCTCGTGATGCTGGTTACTTTGTCACATCCCTTTCCTTTAGGGAGCGTGATGCTGGTTACTTTGTCACATCCCTTTTCCTTTAGGGCTTGTGATGCTGGTTACTTTGTCACATCCCTTTTCCTTTAGGGCTCGTGATGCTGGTTACTTTGTTACATCCCTTTTCCTTTAGAGCTCGTGATGCTGGTTATGTTGTCACATCCCTTTTCCTTTAGGGCTCATGATGCTGGTTACGTTGTCACATACCTTTTCCTTTAGGGCTCGTGATGCTGGTTACTTTGTTACATCCCTTTTCCTTTAGGGCTCGTGATGCTGGGTACTTTGTTACATCCCTTTTCCTTTAGGGCTCATGATGCTGTTACTTTGTTACATCCCTTTTCCTTTAGGGCTCATGATGCTGTTACTTTGTTACATCCCTATTCCTTTAGGGCTCATGATGCTGTTATTTTGTTACATCCCTTTTCCTTTAGGGCTCATGATGCTGTTACTTTGTTACATCCCTTTTCCTTTAGGGCTAATGATGCTGTTACTTTGTTACATCCCTTTTACTTTAGGGCTCATGATGCTGTTACTTTGTTACATCCCTTTTCCTTTAGGGCTCGTGATGCTGTTACTTTGTTAGCTCCCTTTTTTTTTTACGGCTCGTGATGCTGGTTACTTTGTTACATCCCTTTTCCTTTAGGGCTCGTGATGCTCGTTACTTTGTTACATCCCTTTTCCTTTAGGGCTCATGATGCTGGTTACTTTGTTACATCCCTTTTCCTTTAGAGCTCATGATGCTGGTTACTTTGTTACATCCTTTTCCGTTAGGGCTCATGATGCTGTTACTTTGTTACATCCCTTTTCCTTTAGGGCTCATGATGCTGGTTACTTTGTTTCATCCCTTTTCCTTTAGGGCTCGTGATGCTGGTTACTTTGTTACATCCCTTTTCCTTTAAGGCTCATTATGCTGTTACTTTGTTATATCCCTTTTCCTTTAGGGCTCATGATGCTGTTACTTTGTTACATCCCTTTTCCTTTAGGGCTCATGATGCTGGTTACTTTGTTACATCCCTTTTTTTTTAGGGCTCGTGATGCTGGTTACTTTGTTACATCCCTTTTCCTTTAAAGCCCGTGATGCTTGTTACTTTGTTACATCCCTTTTCCTTTAGGGCTTGTGATGCTGGTTACTTTGTTACATCCCTTTTCCTTTAGGGCTCATGATGCTGGGTACTTTGTTACATCCCTTTTTCTTTAAGGCTCATGATGCTGGTTACTTTGTTACATCCCTTTTCCTTTATGGCTCATAGGTTCATACTAGGCTATCTGCCCTAGGGCATTTATAAGCCTAGCCAGAGTGTGTGTGGCTTTCACCACCCCTTAGGATGAGAATACTATACCCATTAGTTTGCTGTGCCTCTGTCCAGCAGTGACACAGAGATGATTCCCAGGGTAAACCTACGATCTCCCATCCACTCATCAAGATTTCTCTTGAACAGAGTCAGTGAGGGGCTCTGCCTCACATGGACTGGGATTCTGATGCTGTTACTTTGTTACATCCCTTTTCCTTTAGCGCTCATGATGCTGTTACTTTGTTACATCCCTTTTCCTTTAGGGCTCGTGATGCTGTTACTTTGTTACATCCCTTTTCCTTTAGGGCTCGTGATGCTGTTACTTTGTTACATCCCTTTTCCTTTAGGGCTGGTGATGCTGTTTACTTTGTTACATCCCTTTTCCTTTAGGGCCCGTTATGCTGGTTACTTTGTTACATCCCTTTTCCTTTAGGGCTCGTGATGCTGGTTACTTTGTTACATCCCTTTTCCTTTAGGGCTCGTGATGCTGGGTACTTTGTTACATCCCTTTTTCTTTAGGGCTCGTGATGCTGGTTACTTTGTTACATCCCTTTTCCTTTAGGGCTCGTGATGCTGGTCACTTTGTTACATCCCTATTCCTTTAGGGCTCCTGATGCTGGTTACTTTGTCACATCCCTTTTCCTTTAGGGCTCGTGATGCTGGTTACTTTGTTACATCCCTCTTCCTTTAGGGCTCGTGATGCTGGTTATTTTGTTACATCCCTTTTCCTTTAGGGCTCTTGATGCTGTTACTTTGTTACATCCCTCTTCCTATAGGGCTCATGATGCTGTTACTTTGTTACATCCCTTTTCTTTTAGGGCTCATGATGCTGGTTAATTTGTTACATCCCTTTTCCTTTAGGGCTCGTGATGCTGTTACTTTGTTATATCCCTTTTCCTTTAGGGCTCGTGATGCTGGTTACTTTGTTACATCCCTTTTCCTTTAGGGCTTGTGATGCTGTTACTTTGTTACATCCCTTTTTTTTAGGGCTCGTGATGCTGTTACTTTGTTACATCCCTTTTTTTTAGGGCTCGTGATGCTGTTACTTTGTTACATCCTTTTTTTTAGGGCTCGTGATGCTGGTTACTTTGTTACATCCCTTTTTTTTTAGGGCTCGTGATGCTGGTTACTTTGTTACATCTCTTTTCCTGTAGGTCTCGTGATGCTGTTACTTTGTTATATCACTTTTCCTTTAGGGCTTGTGATGCTGGTTACTTTGTTACATCCCTTTTCCTTTAGGGCTCGTGATGCTGGTTACTTTGTTAAATCCCTTTTCCTTTAGGGCTCATGATGCTGGTTACTTTGTTACATCCTTTTCCGTTAGTGCTCATGATGCTGTTACTTTGTTACATCCCTTTTCCTTTAGGGCTTATGATGCAGGTTACTTTGTTTCATCCCTTTTCCTTTAGGGCTCATGATGCTGTTACTTTGTTACATCCCTTTTCCTTTAAGGCTCGTGATGCTGGTTACTTTGTTTCATCCCTTTTCCTTTAGGGCTCATGACGCTGTTACTTTGTTACATCCCTTTTCCGTTAGTGCTCATGATGCTGTTACTTTGTTAAATCCCTTTTCCTTTAGGGCTTATGATGCAGGTTACTTTGTTTCATCCCTTTTCCTTTAGGGCTCGTGATGCTGGTTACTTTTTTACATCCCTTTTCCTTTACAGCTCGTGATGCTGGTTACTTTGTTACATCCCTTTTCTTGTAGGTCTCGTGATGCTGTTACTTTGTTACATCCCTTTTCCTTTAGGGCTCGTGATGCTGGTTATGTTGTCACATCCCTTTTCCTTTAGGGCTCATGATGCTGGTTACGTTGTCACATACCTTTTCCTTTAGGGCTCATGATGCTGTTATTTTGTTACATCCCTTTTCCTTTAGGGCTCATGATGCTGTTACTTTGTTACATCCCTTTTACTTTAGGGCTCATGATGCTGTTACTTTGTTACATCCCTTTTCCTTTAGGGCTCATGATGCTGTTACTTTGTTACATCCCTTTTCCTTTAGGGCTCATGATGCTGTTACTTTGTTACATCCCTTTTCTTTTAGGGCTCATGATGCTGGTTACTTTGTTACATCCCTTTTCCTTTAGGGCTTATGATGCTGTTACTTTGTTATATCCCTTTTCCTTTAGGGCTCATGATGCTGTTACTTTGTTATATCCCTTTTCCTTTAGGGCTCGTGATGCTGTTACTTTGTTAGATCCCTTTTTTTTTACGGCTCGTGATGCTGGTTACTTTGTTACATCCCTTTTCCTTTAGGGCTTGTGATGCTGGGTACTTTGTTACATCCCTTTTCCTTTAGGGCTCGTGATGCTGGTTACTTTGTTACATCCCTTTTCCTTTAGGGCTCATGATGCTGGTTACTTTGTTACATCTCTTTTCCTTTAGGGCTCATGATGCTGGTTACTTTGTCACATCCCTTTTCCTTTAGAGCTCATGATACTGGTTACTTTGTCACATCCCTTTTCCTTTAGAGATCGTGA
This sequence comes from Protopterus annectens, assembly GCF_019279795.1. Lineage (NCBI taxonomy): Eukaryota > Metazoa > Chordata > Ceratodontiformes > Protopteridae > Protopterus > Protopterus annectens. The sequence goes on from NC_056739.1 coordinate 42,638,667, forward strand.
TGCTGGTTACTTTGTTACATCCCTTTTCCTTTAGGGCTCATGATGCTGGTTACTTTGTTACATCCCTTTTCCTTTAGGGCTCATGATGCTGTCACTTTGTTACATCCCTTTTCCTTTAGGGCTCATGATGCTGGTTACTTTGTTGCATCCTTTTCCGTTAGGGCTCATGATGCTGTTACTTTGTTACATCCCTTTTCCTTTAGGGCTCGTGATGCTGGTTACTTTGTTTCATCCCTTTTCCTTTAGGGCTCGTGATGCTGGTTACTTTGTTACATCCCTTTTCCTTTAAGGCTCATGATGCTGTTACTTTGTTACATCCCTTTTCCTTTAGGGCTCATGATGCTGTTACTTTGTTACATCCCTTTTCCTTTAGGGCTCGTGATGCTGGTTACTTTGTTACATCCCTTTTCCTTTAGGGCTCGTGATGCTGGTTACTTTGTTACATCCCTTTTCCTTTAGGGCTCATGATGCTGGTTACTTTGTTACATCCCTTTTCCTTTAGGGCTCCTGATGCTTGTTACTTTGTTACATCCCTTTTCCTTTAGGGCTTGTGATGCTGGTTACTTTGTTACATCCCTTTTTCTTTAGGGCTCATGATGCTGTTACTTTGTTATATCCCTTTTCCTTTAGGGCTCGTGATGCTGTTACTTTGTTACATCCCTTTTCCTTGAACACTCAAAGGCCTTAGACATTGTTTCCCATCCCCTTCTTTTAACCAAACTCTCCAACTTGGGTATCTCAACTCCAACCTTAAATTCATTCTCCAACTATCTCTCTAATAGGCAACAATCATCCAAATTGCAACATTTCTTCTCACACATCCTAAACACTGCTACAGGTGTACCACAAGGATCCATATTGGGTCCCCTCCTATTTCGCATATTCATAAACAACTTCCATACCACCCTTACTCATGGCACTGTCATCCAATATGCATATCATTCCATGATCATTTTTACTGCCAAATGTACATCTGATCTAAAACTTCTAACTCAAAATGCCTTTACATCAACCAAAACTTGGATTCCAATAACTAGCTTGCTCTAAACCCCAATAAAACCAAACTTCTTATATTCACTGCCCCAAAAAACACCCCCATTAATAAGAATGAACTCTCTGTCCATTCTCAAAACAACAAAATCATTGAAGTGGTTCAAAGTACCAAACTGCTAGGTGTCATCATAGATGACAACCTAACATTTGACGTACATATCCACAGCAACATATTTGACGTACATATCCACAGCAACATATTTGACATACATATCCACAGCAACATCAGGAACACACACGAAAAGGTAGATATAGACACAACACCTTCCTTAATTTCACTGCAAAAAAGGCCCTAGCCTCATCCTTCCTGCTATCTTCCCTCTTATATGGTGCTCCTGTCCTTACCAACATCCTGTCCTCTCTGAAAACCAAACTAGATTCATGCTACAATAAGGTGCTAAATTTGTACCAAGTGCTAAATTCTCATCCCATCACTGCTCATCCCTACATCAATTAAAGTGGCTCGAACTTCCACATCATCTCTCTTATCTACTGCACATAAACTCATAAATAATCCTTCAGCCTGCCCGTCTCTTTCTTCCCTGCTGACCATGTATCACCCAATCAGACCTCTTAGATCTGAAAACAAAATGCTGCTGAAAGTAGATAAGCCAAATCACTCAGTTGGTCAGAGGCTCTACTCTTACTGTCTCAGAACTATGGAACTCCCTCCCACTTTCTATCAGAACCAACAGCAATTCTGCTCTTTTTAAGAACTCCCTCAGACAATACCTCTCCTCTCTCTGGCATTGCACCTGTGCCGTTACAACCCTCTCTAAAATATGACTCCTTTTACTATCAAACCTACCTTATTCCATCCTATACCTGTACTCTCTTCCATCTCTCACTTACCATAACTGACTTCATATACCCTCTCTGTCTTCATAAAACTCACTGTTCATGCCTACAAACCCCATCATTCATAAGCACACACTGACACTCTATTAGTGCAATCTTATTATATGTATTGCTGGAATAGTCTTATGCAAATATGTATTGTGTATGAAAATATCTGGGTATGGCACTTGTACTACTCCTAGCGTTATGACTGCATATACTCTATGCTGTGTGTTACTCATGTACATAATGTTAGCTCATGTAACCTAATTCACAGTGTAACATGCCTTGTAGAACTGCACGTCATGTTCCCAGTATCCCATGCATTGTGATCGCATATATACTGTCCATTGTCCCAAGCGTTTTGACTGTAAGCTTCTTTTTGTCATTTCATGTAAGTGCTATTAAATCTTTCTGGAGCTTTTCTCCCCCGGCTTCCACTGAAAAAAGGCTCACCTAGGCCCAATGGACTTTCCAGGTTAACAAATGCAATAAATAAATAAATAAATAAACAAATAAATAAATAAATAAATAAATAAATAGTATAAAATGCTTATAATATGGTCCTCTTAATGTACTTAAAGATGCATCTGGTTACTTTTGTTCTGAGTAACCTTGGTAACCTGAATGTGATATTTACTTATGTTTGCATGTTCACTACAAGGTTTAACAACGTGCTTTGCCTCAATGTGACAGTACTATACTTTTCCATGAACCCTGCGGAAGCATAGCTTTAATTTTAAATTGTTTCTTTTTCTTTTGTGTTACATCAGTCCTGGAAAGAGGCTGACAAAGTCAGGGGTATCAGGCTGCAAGGTGAGCAGGTCCCCTGCAAAAAGAATTATTTGACTTTTTAGTGGTTTGTGTACTTGCATAAGTAGACAATTTCCTCATGTACTGTTGGAGCAGTCCCGCATAGTCCAATAAATACTCATACAGTACGCATGTACTGTTGGAGCAGTCCCGCATAGTCCAATAAATACTCATACAGTACGCATGTACTGTTGGAGCAGTCCCGCATAGTCCAATAAATACTCATACAGTACGCATGTACTGTTGGAGCAGTCCCAAGATAGTCCAATAAATACTCATACAGTACGCATGTACTGTTGGAGCAGTCCCAAGATAGTCCAATAAATACTCATACAGTACGCATGTACTGTTGGAGCAGTCCGCATAGTCCAATAAATACTCATACAGTACGCATGTACTGTTGGAGCAGTCCCGCATAGTCCAATAAATACTCATACAGTACGCATGTACTGTTGGAGCAGTCCCGCATAGTCCAATAAATACTCATACAGTACGCATGTACTGTTGGAGCAGTCCCGCATAGTCCAATAAATACTCATACAGTACGCATGTACTGTTGGAGCAGTCCCGCATAGTCCAATAAATACTCATACAGTGCGCATGTACTGTTGGAGCAGTCCCGCATAGTCCAATAAATACTCATACAGTACGCATGTACTGTTGGAGCAGTCCTGCATAGTCCAATAAATACTCATACAGTACGCATGTACTGTTGGAGCAGTCCCAAGATAGTCCAATAAATACTCATACAGTACGCATGTACTGTTGGAGCAGTCCGCATAGTCCAATAAATACTCATACAGTACGCATGTACTGTTGGAGCAGTCCGCATAGTCCAATAAATACTCATACAGTACGCATGTACTGTTGGAGCAGTCCGCATAGTCCAATAAATACTCATACAGTACGCATGTACTGTTGGAGCAGTCCGCATAGTCCAATAAATACTCATACAGTACGCATGTACTGTTGGAGCAGTCCGCATAGTCCAATAAATACTCATACAGTGCGCATGTACTGTTGGAGCAGTCCCGCATAGTCCAATAAATACTCATACAGTACGCATGTACTGTTGGAGCAGTCCTGCATAGTCCAATAAATACTCATACAGTGCGCATGTACTGTTGGAGCAGTCCGCATAGTCCAATAAATACTCATACAGTACGCATGTACTGTTGGAGCAGTCCGCATAGTCCAATAAATACTCATACGATGCGATGTACTGTTGGAGCAGTCCCGCATAGTCCAATAAATACTCATACAGTACGCATGTACTGTTGGAGCAGTCCCGCATAGTCCAATAAATACTCATACAGTACGCATGTACTGTTGGAGCAGTCCCGCATAGTCCAATAAATACTCATACAGTACGCATGTACTGTTGGAGCAGTCCTGCATAGTCCAATAAATACTCATACAGTACGCATGTACTGTTGGAGCAGTCCTGCATAGTCCAATAAATACTCATACAGTACGCATGTACTGTTGGAGCAGTCCTGCATAGTCCAATAAATACTCATACAGTACGCATGTACTGTTGGAGCAGTCCTGCATAGTCCAATAAATACTCATACAGTACGCATGTACTGTTGGAGCAGTCCCGCATAGTCCAATAAATACTCATACAGTACGCATGTACTGTTGGAGCAGTCCCGCATAGTCCAATAAATACTCATACAGTACGCATGTACTGTTGGAGCAGTCCGGCATAGTCCAATAAATACTCATACAGTACGCATGTACTGTTGGAGCAGTCCGCATAGTCCAATAAATACTCATACAGCACGCATGTACTGTTGGAGCAGTCCGCATAGTCCAATAAATACTCATACAGTACGCATGTACTGTTGGAGCAGTCCCAAGATAGTCCAATAAATACTCATACAGTACGCATGTACTGTTGGAGCAGTCCCGATAGTCCAATAAATACTCATACAGTACGCATGTACTGTTGGAGCAGTCCCAAGATAGTCCAATAAATACTCATACAGTACGCATGTACTGTTGGAGCAGTCCCATAGTCCAATAAATACTCATACAGTACGCATGTACTGTTGGAGCAGTCCCAAGATAGTCCAATAAATACTCATACAGTACGCATGTACTGTTGGAGCAGTCCCGCATAGTCCAATAAATACTCATACAGTACGCATGTACTGTTGGAGCAGTCCCGCATAGTCCAATAAATACTCATACAGTACGCATGTACTGTTGGAGCAGTCCCGCATAGTCCAATAAATACTCATACAGTACGCACAAGGAAATGATGATGTTTCACTTTTCACAGTTTCTTGTTTCACTCTCATATCTGTTTCCCTTTATAATTTATGTAGTATATGGTCCAAAGTAAAACACAACCACAAGGGAAAAAGTACCCAAACCAATCACCAAGGGGAAAGGGGAGTCACATGTTGTGATGCATGTAAGCACTAATGACATTTTGGAGGAAGTTTATGACCAAGCAGACAATAGAGGGGGCAGAAGGGATCATTCACCAGATAGCATGTCAAAGGATAACACAGCTAGGGTGTATAACGACCATATGTATCGGTGGCAAAGAGAATCAGGGTGGGGAATGATAAGACAGGAGAAGTTATGGCAAAAGACTAACTACATATCAGGGAGTATACTTCATCTTAGCCCAGAAGAGCCAAGGCATGTTCAAAGATTGGTTAGAAAGATATTCTGCATGGCTGTACTCTTAAATTAACATGAAATAAGAAAGGGAGTTTCACAAAAGCAGAAGGGGCAGGTGTTTTTCCTCTGCTAGGCAGAAGGACAAAACAGACAATATCACAGAGGAACAATCATGGGTGACTTGAAACATAGCTGGGATCATATTGCCTCCATATTGAAATTTTGGCACTGTAAATGCTGAGCACCAATATGCTGAAAAAAGAAAAAAAAAGACCAAGTCCAGGAGAAGAGCAAATCATGAACATCCCTCTTCTCCTTTAAAATTGTTTTTTTGCAGTTGCAGGGGTCCAATCTTCCTTGCACCCCTGATGTGGGGGCAAGACCCCCCACATCCCCCAAATATATACCAAGGTCAAGATCTCCATACTTTGGACAAAAAGGAATATTCTGCAAATAGGGTATATGCAAGCCCACTTCTTTGGCGACTCAGTCTCTGTGTTTCGGGAATTTCTCTAGCAGGTCCCAAAATTTCAAATGGATATCAGATCCTGTCACACTGCAATGAGTCTAGGAAAGATGATGTGTGAACTGCAGTGAATTTTACTGATATAATAGCAACATAAGCCACTGACAAACAGCACTTAGAATCGCTGAAGTAAATGTTATTTAGACATGTCCAAGAAGGAAAGGACTGAGGGGTATATTAATCTGTGAAAGGCAGACCATCAAATGAGATAGCAGAGAGGAAGAGGAATGCTTATCCATGGAAGGGTTGATGGAACGGTGAGCGTAAGATCTTGGGGGGCAGCATTGTGGTACTTATGATATGAGAAGAGGAATGAGGTATTAGTTAATTGGATAATTAATGTGTTGTATCAACCATGGGTTACATCAAGAAAGGATTGTGAAATGGATGAGACAGTAACAACATGCGTTACACTCACGATAGAGCCAGGTGTGCCAGGAGCAGAAAGTAACAACATGCATTGCACTCATGATAGAGCCAGGTGTGCCAGGAGCAGACAGCAACAACATGCATTGCACTCATGATAGAGCCAGGTGTGCCAGGAGCAGACAGTAACAACATGCACTGCACTCACGATAGAGCCAGGTGTGCCAGGAGCAGACAGTAACAACATGCATTGCACTCACGATAGAGCCAGGTGTGCCAGGAGCAGAGAGTAACAACATGCATTGCACTCACGATAGAGCCAGGTGTGCCAGGAGCAGACAGTAACAACATGCATTGCACTCACGATAGAGCCAGGTGTGCCAGGAGCAGACAGTAACAACATGCATTGCACTCACGATAGAGCCAGGTGTGCCAGGAGCAGACAGTAACAACATGCATTGCACTCACGATAGAGCCAGGTGTGCCAGGAGCAGACAGTAACAACATGCATTGCACTCACGATAGAGCCAGGTGTGCCAGGAGCAGACAGTAACAACATGCATTGCACTCACGATAGAGCCAGGTGTGCCAGGAGCAGACAGTAACAACATGCATTGCACTCACGATAGAGCCAGGTGTGCCAGGAGCAGACAGTAACAACATGCAGTGCACTCACGATAGAGCCAGGTGTGCCAGGAGCAGACAGTAACAACATGCATTGCACTCACGATAGAGCCAGGTGTGCCAGGAGCAGACAGTAACAACATGCATTGCACTCACGATAGAGCCAGGTGTGCCAGGAGCAGACAGTAACAACATGTATTGCACTCACGATAGAGCCAGGTGTGCCAGGAGCAGACAGTAACAACATGCATTGCACTCACGATAGAGCCAGGTGTGCCAGGAGCAGACAGTAACAACATGCATTGCACTCACGATAGAGCCAGGTGTGCCAGGAGCAGACAGTAACAACATGCATTGCACTCACGATAGAGCCAGGTGTGCCAGGAGCAGGCAGTAACAACATGCATTGCACTCACGATAGAGCCAGCTGTGCCAGGAGCAGACAGTAACAACATGCATTGCACTCACGATAGAACCAGGTGTGCCAGGAGCAGACAGTAACAACATGCATTGCACTCACGATAGAGCCAGGTGTGCCAGGAGCAGACAGTAACAACATGCATTGCACTCACGATAGAACCAGGTGTGCCAGGAGCAGACAGTAACAACATGCATTGCACTCACGATAGAGCCAGGTGTGCCAGGAGCAGACAGTAACAACATGCATTGCACTCACGATAGAGCCAGGTGTGCCAGGAGCAGACAGTAACAACATGCATTGCACTCACGATAGAGCCAGGTGTGCCAGGAGCAGACAGTAACAACATGCATTGCACTCACGATAGAGCCAGGTGTGCCAGGAGCAGACCACTAAATCATAGGCACAAAGTAACGAAGGAAAAGGAGGTGTGAGGTGCAAAGTTCAAACATAACAGATTAAAAAAACTCATCCTTTCTGCTCCTTGGTAGTTGAAAAGGGTTTATTTACTCTCAAGTTCCTGACAATACAGGAAACCTTTCTGGCATTAACCTAAGACCCCCTACCACCACCTTCTAAGGCAAGAGCTGGTTATTTTGCAGGGTGTGGCTCTCTGTTTAAATATGTTACTCTTACCTTATCTTCCTGTGACAGGTTTGGAGGTAACTAAGGCTGTCACCTTCCTGTAACAGGTGTGGAGGTAACTGAGGCTGTCACCTTCCTGTAACAGGTGTGGAGGTAACTGAGGCTGTCACCATCCTGTAACAGGTCTGGAGGTAATTGAGGCTGTCACCTGCCTGTAACAGGTTTGGAGGTAACTGAGGCTGTCACCTTTCTGCAACAGGTTTGGAGGTAACTGAGGCTGTCACCTTCCTGTAACAGGTTTGGAGGTAACTGAGGCTGTCACCTTCCTGTAACAGCTTTGGAGAAAACTGAGGCTGTCACCTTCCTGCAACAGGTTTGGAGGTAATTGAGGCTGTCACGTTCCTGCAACAGGTTTGGAGGTAACTGAGGCTGTCACCTTCCTGTAATGGGTTTGGAGGTAACTGAGGCTGTCACCTTCCTGCAACAGGTTTGGAGGTAACTGAGGCTGTCACCTTCCTGTAACAGGTTTGGAGGTAACTGAGGCTGTCACCTTCCTGCAACAGGTTTGGAGGTAACTAAGGCTGTCACCTTCCTGCAACAGGTTTGGAGGTAACTGAGGCTGTCACCTTCCTGCAACAGGTTTGGAGATAACTAAGGCTGTCACCTTCCTGCAACAGGTTTGGAGGTAACTGAGGCTGTCACCTTCGTGTAATAGGTTTGGAGGTAACTGAGGCTGTCACCTTCCTGTAACAGGTTTGGAGGTAACGGCGGCTGTCACCTTCTTGTAACAGGTTTGTAGGTAACTGAGGCTGTCACCTTCCTGTAATGGGTTTGGAGGTAACTGAGGCTGTCACCTTCCTGTAACAGGTTTGGAGGTAACTGAGGCTGTCACCTTCCATTTGGGCAGAGATATCCTGTGCCATCTCAACCAGTCCCTCTCCTAGTGGTTCTGACTTACCTCAGAGTTGTACCACTTGGATCTCTTCAAGGTCGTGGTGCATGTGTGTAGCATTTCAGCTTATCATAGCCCTAAGGAGGGCTGGTCTGTGCCCCAAAACTGGTTGGTCAAATAGTTCCTTAAAGGGGTTTGCAACTCTGTTCACATAAACCAGAGGAGAAAGAACCCTTTGGATTCTAGATGTGTATCACCAACCCAGGTCCTACCTAATGTGTGTGCAGGATGTATTGAAGATGATCTATGGTTTGTCTCCTTTTTTCCAGGACAGGGAGACAGAGATTCCTTTCAGCAATAAGATACCTGTAGCAGCTCTGAAAAATAAAGTGTGACTGTAGAAGAAATACAGCAAATATCTAAACTCACTGTAATACCACTAATATTTTTTTTTGGGGGGGGGGTTCACGTCCTACACCCACAACACACACACAAATCATGTCCTTGCAATGTTGTCACTTAACTCTGACATCGATGTATCTTGGTCTGGGGAAATACTTGGAAGTATTGCATTTTAGACAGTGTATATATGCCACACTGACACACACAGCCAATCTCTTGCATTGAATAACTTTGGCTTAACATTTGTGAGGTAAAGTCTTCAAAAGTAGCTTGCTACCTGCAATACGCTTTGCCATCATGTGACAAACCACTTACTGGAAATGCTGCTCTCAAAGACCACGCTATTAAGTTGTGACTGCTTTTAGAGCTTGCTTCAAAAATGTCATAGTTGTGCACATTTGTATCATGGCTTCTTGTCCACTTGGTCATTAGTTTCACAAATTCAGCAAGTACAACTACTTAAACCATGACTCCAAGAATCAGGTATCTTTTGGCATATTGATGTTACAAGGTTTGGCCTGTTGTACTTTAAGGTTCTGATCCCTCTCTGCGTTCAGCTTCGTGGGAGGTTAACTTATAATGTCTTGGATTTTTTCAAACTGTAGGTCCATAATGGCGGACTCTTGGTGTCAGAGATAACAGGTATGTCCTCCCCCCATCAAGAATATATACCCATAATCTGCCATCCAAAGTGTATTTTATATCGTTTTATCTTTTCCCTTCATTTGCATAGGTAATTTTTATAGCCCCTGTGCAAATTCTACTGCCATTCCCTTTTCCTGCTGGAACCTACAGGGCATGTTCTCTGTTTCCATAGTTCTCCTGTTGTTATTATACCTCCCCTTCTTATTTGTATCATGCCTGTCCTACAATGTGTACACCTTAAAACCATTTACATCACAGTTACCTCCCTTCTTATTTGTATCATGCCTGTCCTACAATGTGTACACCTTAAAACCATTTATATCACAGTTACTTCCCCTTATTTGTATCATGCCTGCCCTACAATGTGTACACCTTAAAACCATTTATATCACAGTTACCTCCCCTTATTTGTATCATGCCTGTCCCACAATGTGTACACCTTAAAACCATTTATATCACAGTTACCTCCCCTTATTTGTATCATGCCTGTCCCACAATGTGTACACCTTAAAACCATTTATATCACAGTTACTTCCCCTTATTTGTATCATGCCTGTCCCACAATGTGTACACCTTAAAACCATTTATATCACAATTACCTCCCCTTATTTGTATCATGCCTGTCCCACAATGTGTACACCTTAAAACCATTTATATCACAGTTACTTCCCCTTATTTGTATCATGCCTGTCCCACAATGTGTACACCTTAAAACCATTTATATCACAATTACCTCCCCTTATTTGTATCATGCCTGTCCCACAATGTGTACACTTTAAAACCATTTATATCGCAGTTACCTCCCCTTATTTGTATCATGCCTGTCCCACAATGTGTACACCTTAAAACCATTTATATCACAGTTACTTCCCCTTATTTGTATCATGCCTGTCCCACAATGTGTACACCTTAAAACCATCTATATCACAGTTACCTCCCCTTATTTGTATCATGCCTGCCCCACAATGTGTACTCCTTAAAACCATTTATATCACAGTTACCTCCCCTTATTTGTATCATGCCTGCCCTACAATGTGTACTCCTTAAAACCATTTATATCACAGTTACTTCCCCTTATTTGTATCATGCCTGTCCCACAATGTGTACACCTTAAAACCATTTACATCACAGTTACCTCCCCTTCTTATTTGTATCAAGCCTGTCCCACAATGTGTACTCCTTAAAACCATTTACATCACAGTTACTTCCCCTTATTTGTATCATGCCTGTCCCACAATGTGTACACCTTAAAACCATTTACATCACAGTTACCTCCCCTTCTTATTTGTATCATGCCTGTCCCACAATGTGTACTCCTTAAAACCATTTACATCACAGTTACCTCCCCTTATTTGTATCATGCCTGTCCCACAATGTGTACTCCTTAAAACCATTTACATCACAGTTACCTCCCCTTATTTGTATCATGCCCGCCCTACAATGTGTACACCTTAAAACCATTTATATCACAGTTACTTCCCCTTATTTGTATCATGCCTGTCCCACAATGTGTACACCTTAAAACCATTTATATCGCAGTTACTTCCCCTTCTTATTTGTATTATGCCTGTCCCACAATGTGTACACCTTAAAACCATTTATATCGCAGTTACTTCCCCTGCTTATTTGTATCATGCCTGTCCCACAATGTGTATACCTTAAAAGCATTTATATCACAGTTACTTTCCCTTCTTATTTGTATTATGCCTGCCCTACAATGTGTACTCCTTAAAACCATTTATATCACAGTTACTTCCCCTTATTTGTATTATGCCTGCCCTACAATGTGTACACCTTAAAACCATTTATATCGCAGTTACTTCCCCTTCTTATTTGTATCATGCCTGTCCCACAATGTGTACACCTTAAAACCATTTATATCGCAGTTACCTCCCCTTATTTGTATCATGCCTGTCCTACAATGTGTACACCTTAAAACCATTTATATCGCAGTTACTTCCCCTTCTTATTTGTATCATGCCTGTCCCACAATGTGTACACCTTAAAACCATTTATATCACAGTTACCTCCCCTTATTTGTATCATGCCTGTCCTACAATGTGTACACCTTAAAACCATTTATATCGCAGTTACCTCCCCTTATTTGTATCATGCCTGTCCCACAATGTGTACACCTTAAAACCATTTATATCACAGTTACCTCCCCTTATTTGTATCATGCCTGTCCCACAATGTGTACACCTTAAAACCATTTATATCGCAGTTACTTCCCCTTATTTGTATCATGCCTGCCCTACAATGTGTACACCTTAAAACCATTTATATCACAGTTACTTCCCCTTATTTGTATCATGCCTGTCCCACAATGTGTACTCCTTAAAACCATTTATATCGCAGTTACCTCCCCTTATTTGTATCATGCCTGTCCCACAATGTGTACACCTTAAAACCATTTATATCGCAGTTACCTCCCCTTATTTGTATCATGCCTGTCCTACAATGTGTACTCCTTAAAACCATTTATATCACAGTTACCTCCCCTTATTTGTATCATGCCTGTCCTACAATGTGTACACCTTAAAACCATTTATATCGCAGTTACCTCCCCTTATTTGTATCATGCCTGTCCCACAATGTGTACACCTTAAAACCATTTATATCGCAGTTACCTCCCCTTATTTGTATCATGCCTGTCCCACAATGTGTACACCTTAAAACCATTTATATCACAGTTACCTCCCTTATTTGTATCATGTCTGTCCCACAATGTGTACACCTTAAAACCATTTATATCGCAGTTACCTCACCTTATTTGTATCATGCCTGTCCCACAATGTGTACACCTTAAACCATTTATATCGCAGTTACCTCCCTTATTTGTATCATGCCTGTCCCACAATGTGTACACCTTAAAACCATTTATATCACAGTTACCTCCCTTATTTGTATCATGCCTGTCCCACAATGTGTACACCTTAAAACCATTTATATCACAGTTACCTCCCTTATTTGTATCATGCCTGTCCCACAATGTGTACACCTTAAAACCATTTATATCGCAGTTACCTCCCTTATTTGTATCATGCCTGTCCCACAATGTGTACACATTAGAACCATTTATTTCGCAGTTACCTCCCTTATTTGTATCATGCCTGTCCCACAATGTGTACACCTTAAAACCATTTATATCGCAGTTACCTCCCTTATTTGTATCATGCCTGTCCCACAATGTGTACACCTTAAAACCATTTATATCACAGTTACCTCCCTTATTTGTATCATGCCTGTCCCACAATGTGTACACCTTAAAACCATTTATATCACAGTTACCTCCCCTTATTTGTATCATGCCTGTCCCACAATGTGTACACCTTAAAACCATTTATATCACAGTTACCTCCCCTTATTTGTTTCATGCCTGTCCTACAATGTGTACACCTTAAAACCATTTATATCGTAGTTACCTCCCCTTATTTGTATCATGCCTGTCCCACAATGTGTACACCTTAAAACCATTTATATCACAGTTACCTCCCCTTATTTGTATCATGCCTGTCCCACAATGTGTACACCTTAAAACCATTTATATCACAGTTACCTCCCTTATTTGTATCATGCCTGTCCCACAATGTGTACACCTTAAAACCATTTATATCACAGTTACCTCCCTTATTTGTATCATGCCTGTCCCACAATGTGTACACCTTAAAACCATTTATATCACAGTTACCTCCTTATTTGTATCATGCCTGTCCCACAATGTGTACACCTTAAAACCATTTATATCACAGTTACCTCCCTTATTTGTATCATGCCTGTCCCACAATGTGTACACCTTTAAAACCATTTATATCACAGTTACCTCCCCTTATTTGTATCATGCCTGTCCCACAATGTGTACACCTTAAAACCATTTATATCACAGTTACCTCCCTTATTTGTATCATGCCTGTCCCACAATGTGTACACCTTAAAACCATTTATATCACAGTTACCTCCCTTATTTGTATCATGCCTGTCCCACAATGTGTACACCTTAAAACCATTTATATCACAGTTACCTCCCCTTATTTGTACCATGCCTGTCCCACAATGAGTACACCTTAAAACCATTTATATCACAGTTACCTCCCTTATTTGTATCATGCCTGTCCCACAATGTGTACACCTTAAAACCATTTATATCACAGTTACCTCCCTTATTTGTATCATGCCTGTCCCACAATGTGTACACCTTAAAACCATTTATATCACAGTTACCTCCCTTATTTGTATCATGCCTGTCCCACAATGTGTACACCTTAAAACCATTTATATCACAGTTACCTCCCTTATTTGTATCATGCCTGTCCCACAATGTGTACACCTTAAAACCATTTATATCACAGTTACCTCCCTTATTTGTATCATGCCTGTCCCACAATGTGTACACCTTAAAACCATTTATATCACAGTTACCTCCCTTATTTGTATCATGCCTGTCCCACAATGTGTACACCTTAAAACCATTTATATCACAGTTACCTCCCTTATTTGTATCATGCCTGTCCCACAATGTGTACACCTTAAAACCATTTATATCACAGTTACCTCCTTATTTGTATCATGCCTGTCCCACAATGTGTACACCTTAAACCATTTATATCACAGTTACCTCCCTTATTTGTATCATGCCTGTCCCACAATGTGTACACCTTAAAACCATTTATATCACAGTTACCTCCCTTATTTGTATCATGCCTGTCCCACAATGTGTACACCTTAAAACCATTTATATCACAGTTACCTCCCCTTATTTGTATCATGCCTGTCCCACAATGTGTACACCTTAAAACCATTTATATCACAGTTACCTCCCTTATTTGTATCATGCCTGCCTGTCCCACAATGTGTACACCTTAAAACCATTTATATCACAGTTACCTCCCTTATTTGTATCATGCCTGTCCCACAATGTGTACACCTTAAAACCATTTATATCACAGTTACCTCCTTATTTGTATCATGCCTGTCCCACAATGTGTACACCTTAAAACCATTTATATCACAGTTACCTCCCTTATTTGTATCATGCCTGTCCCACAATGTGTACACCTTAAAACCATTTATATCACAGTTACCTCCCTTATTTGTATCATGCCTGTCCCACAATGTGTACACCTTAAAACCATTTATATCACAGTTACCTCCTTATTTGTATCATGCCTGTCCCACAATGTGTACACCTTAAAACCATTTATATCACAGTTACCTCCCTTATTTGTATCATGCCTGTCCCACAATGTGTACACCTTAAAACCATTTATATCACAGTTACCTCCTTATTTGTATCATGCCTGTCCTACAATGTGTACACCTTAAACCATTTATATCACAGTTACCTCCCTTATTTGTATCATGCCTGTCCCACAATGTGTACACCTTAAAACCATTTATATCACAGTTACCTCCCTTATTTGTATCATGCCTGTCCCACAATGTGTACACCTTAAAACCATTTATATCACAGTTACCTCCCTTATTTGTATCATGCCTGTCCCACAATGTGTACACCTTAAAACCATTTATATCACAGTTACCTCCCCTTATTTGTATCATGCCTGTCCCACAATGTGTACACCTTAAACCCATTTATATCACAGTTACCTCCCTTATTTGTATCATGCCTGTCCCACAATGTGTACACCTTAAAACCATTTATATCACAGTTACCTCCCCTTATTTGTATCATGCCTGTCCCACAATGTGTACACCTTAAAACCATTTATATCACAGTTACCTCCCTTATTTGTATCATGCCTGTCCCACAATGTGTACACCTTAAAACCATTTATATCACAGTTACTTTCCCTTCTTATTTGTATCATGCCTGTCCCACAAGGTGTACACCTTAAAACCATTTATATCTCAGTTTCCTCCCCTTATTAGTATCATGCCAGTCCCACAATGTGTACACCTTAAAACCATTTATATCACAGTTACCTCCCTTATTTGTATCATGCCTGTCCCACAATGTGTACACCTTAAAACCATTTATATCACAGTTACCTCCCTTATTTGTATCATGCCTGTCCCACAATGTGTACACCTTAAAACCATTTATATCACAGTTACCTCCCTTATTTGTATCATGCCTGTCCCACAATGTGTACACCTTAAAACCATTTATATCACAGTTACCTCCCTTATTTGTATCATGCCTGTCCCACAATGTGTACACCTTAAAACCATTTATATCACAGTTACCTCCCTTATTTGTATCATGCCTGTCCCACAATGTGTACACCTTAAAACCATTTATATCACAGTTACCTCCCTTATTTGTATCATGCCTGTCCCACAATGTGTACACCTTAAAACCATTTATATCACAGTTACCTCCCCTTATTTGTATCATGCCTGTCCCACAATGTGTACACCTTAAAACCATTTATATCACAGTTACCTCCCTTATTTGTATCATGCCTGTCCCACAATGTGTACACCTTAAAACCATTTATATCACAGTTACCTCCCCTTATTTGTATCATGCCTGTCCCACAATGTGTACACCTTAAAACCATTTATATCACAGTTACCTCCCTTATTTGTATCATGCCTGTCCCACAATGTGTACACCTTAAAACCATTTATATCACAGTTACCTCCCTTATTTGTATCATGCCTGTCCCACAATGTGTACACCTTAAAACCATTTATATCACAGTTACCTCCCTTATTTGTATCATGCCTGTCCCACACTGTGTACACCTTAAAACCATTTATATCGCAGTTACCTCCCCTTATTTGTATCATGCCTGTCCCACAATGTGTACACCTTAAACCCATTTATATCACAGTTACCTCCCTTATTTGTATCATGCCTGTCCCACAATGTGTACACCTTAAAACCATTTATATCACAGTTACCTCCCTTATTTGTATCATGCCTGTCCCACAATGTGTACACCTTAAAACCATTTATATCACAGTTACCTCCCTTATTTGTATCATGCCTGTCCCACAATGTGTACACCTTAAAACCATTTATATCACAGTTACCTCCCTTATTTGTATCATGGCTGTCCCAGAATGTGTACAACTTAAAACCATTTGTATCTCAGTTACCTTCCCTTATTTGTATCATGCCTGCCCTACAATGTGTACACCTTAAAACCATTTATATCACAGTTACCTCCCCTTATTTGTATCATGCCTGTCCCACAATGTGTACACCTTAAAACCATTTATATCACAGTTACCTCCTTATTTGTATCATGCCTGTCCCACAATGTGTACACCTTAAAACCATTTATATCACAGTTACCTCCCTTATTTGTATCATGCCTGTCCCACAATGTGTACACCTTAAAACCATTTATATCACAGTTACCTCCCCTTATTTGTATCATGCCTGTCCCACAATGTGTACACCTTAAAACCATTTATATCACAGTTACCTCCCCTTATTTGTATCATGCCTGTCCCACAATGTGTACACCTTAAAACCATTTATATCACAGTTACCTCCCCTTATTTGTATCATGCCTGTCCCACAATGTGTACACCTTAAAACCATTTATATCACAGTTACCTCCCTTATTTGTATCATGCCTGTCCCACAATGTGTACACCTTAAAACCATTTATATCACAGTTACCTCCCTTATTTGTATCATGCCTGTCCCACAATGTGTACACCTTAAAACCATTTATATCACAGTTACCTCCCTTATTTGTATCATGCCTGTCCCACAATGTGTACACCTTAAAACCATTTATATCACAGTTACCTCCCTTATTTGTATCATGCCTGTCCCACAATGTGTACACCTTAAAACCATTTATATCACAGTTACCTCCCTTATTTGTATCATGCCTGTCCCACAATGTGTACACCTTTAAACCATTTATATCACAGTTACCTCCCTTATTTGTATCATGCCTGTCCCACAATGTGTACACCTTAAAACCATTTATATCACAGTTACCTCCCCTTATTTGTATCATGCCTGTCCCACAATGTGTACACCTTAAAACCATTTATATCACAGTTACCTCCCTTATTTGTATCATGCCTGTCCCACAATGTGTACACCTTAAAACCATTTATATCACAGTTACCTCCCTTATTTGTATCATGCCTGTCCCACAATGTGTACACCTTAAAACCATTTATATCACAGTTACCTCCCTTATTTGTATCATGCCTGTCCCACAATGTGTACACCTTAAAACCATTTATATCACAGTTACCTCCCCTTATTTGTATCATGCCTGTCCCACAATGTGTACACCTTAAAACCATTTATATCACAGTTACCTCCCCTTATTTGTATCATGCCTGTCCCACAATGTGTACACCTTAAAACCATTTATATCACAGTTACCTCCCTTATTTGTATCATGCCTGTCCCACAATGTGTACACCTTAAAACCATTTATATCACAGTTACCTCCCTTATTTGTATCATGCCTGTCCCACAATGTGTACACCTTAAAACCATTTATATCACAGTTACCTCCCTTATTTGTATCATGCCTGTCCCACAATGTGTACACCTTAAAACCATTTATATCACAGTTACCTCCCCTTATTTGTATCATGCCTGTCCCACAATGTGTACACCTTAAAACCATTTATATCACAGTTACCTCCCCTTATTTGTATCATGCCTGTCCCACAATGTGTACACCTTAAAACCATTTATATCACAGTTACCTCCCTTATTTGTATCATGCCTGTCCCACAATGTGTACACCTTAAAACCATTTATATCACAGTTACCTCCCTTATTTGTATCATGCCTGTCCCACAATGTGTACTCCTTAAAACCATTTATATCACAGTTACCTCCCCTTATTTGTATCATGCCTGTCCCACAATGTGTACACCTTAAAACCATTTATATCACAGTTACTTCCCCTTATTTGTATCATGCCTGTCCCACAATGTGTACACCTTAAAACCATTTATATCACAGTTACTGCCGCTTATTTGTATCATGCCTGTCCCACAATGTGTACACCTTAAAACCATTTATATCACAGTTACCTCCCTTATTTGTATCATGCCTGTCCCACAATGTGTACACCTTAAAACCATTTATATCACAGTTACCTCCCTTATTTGTATCATGCCTGTCCCACAATGTGTACACCTTAAAACCATTTATATCACAGTTACCTCCCTTATTTGTATCATGCCTGTCCCACAATGTGTACACCTTAAAACCATTTATATCACAGTTACCCCTTATTTGTATCATGCCTGTCCCACAATGTGTACACCTTAAAACCATTTATATCACAGTTACCTCCCTTATTTGTATCATGCCTGTCCTACAATGTGTACACCTTAAAACCATTTATATCACAGTTACCTCCCTTATTTGTATCATGCCTGTCCCACAATGTGTACACCTTAAAACCATTTATATCACAGTTACTCCCCTTATTTGTATCATGCCTGTCCCACAATGTGTACACCTTAAAACCATTTATATCACAGTTACCTCCCTTATTTGTATCATGCCTGTCCTACAATGTGTACACCTTAAAACCATTTATATCGCAGTTACCTCCCCTTATTTGTATCATGCCAGTCCCACAATGTGTACACCTTAAAACCATTTATATCACAGTTACCTCCCTTATTTGTATCATGCCTGTCCCACAATGTGTACACCTTAAAACCATTTATATCACAGTTACCTCCCTTATTTGTATCATGCCTGTCCCACAATGTGTACACCTTAAAACCATTTATATCGCAGTTACCTCCCCTTATTTGTATCATGCCTGTCCCACAATGGGTACACCTTAAAACCATTTATATCACAGTTACTTCCCCTTATTTGTATCATGCCTGTCCCACAATGTGTACACCTTAAAACCATTTATATCACAGTTACCTCCTCTTATTTGTATCATGCCTGTCCCACAATGTGTACACCTTAAAACCATTTATATCACAGTTACCTCCCCTTATTTGTATCATGCCTGTCCCACAATGTGTACACCTTAAAACCATTTATATCACAGTTACCTCCCCTTATTTGTATCATGCCTGTCCTACAATGTGTACACCTTAAAACCATTTATATCGCAGTTACCTCCCCTTATTTGTATCATGCCTGTCCCACAATGTGTACACCTTAAAACCATTTATATCACAGTTACCTCCCTTATTTGTATCATGCCTGTCCCACAATGTGTACACCTTAAAACCATTTATATCACAGTTACCTCCCCTTATTTGTATCATGCCTGTCCCACAATGTGTACACCTTAAAACCATTTATATCACAGTTACCTCCCCTTATTTGTATCATGCCTGTCCCACAATGTGTACACCTTAAAACCATTTATATCACAGTTACCTCCCTTATTTGTATCATGCCTGTCCCACAATGTGTACACCTTAAAACCATTTATATCACAGTTACTTCCCTTATTTGTATCATGCCTGTCCCACAATGTGTACACCTTAAAACCATTTATATCACAGTTACTTACCTCCCCTTATTTGTATCATGCCTGTCCCACAATGTGTACACCTTAAAACCATTTATATCACAGTTACTTCCCCTTATTTGTATCATGCCTGTCCCACAATGTGTACACCTTAAAACCATTTATATCACAGTTACTTCCCCTTATTTGTATCATGCCTGTCCCACAATGTGTACACCTTAAAACCATTTATATCACAGTTACTTTCCCTTCTTATTTGTATCATGCCTGTCCCACAATGTGTACACCTTAAAACCATTTATATCACAGTTACCTCCCCTTATTTGTATCATGCCTGTCCCACAATGTGTACACCTTAAAACCATTTATATCACAGTTACTTCCCCTTATTTGTATCATGCCTGTCCCACAATGTGTACACCTTAAAACCATTTATATCACAGTTACCTCCCCTTATTTGTATCATGCCTGTCCCACAATGTGTACACCTTAAAACCATTTATATCACAGTTACTTTCCTTATTTGTATCATGCCTGTCCCACAATGTGTACACCTTAAAACCATTTATATCACAGTTACCTCCCTTATTTGTATCATGCCTGTCCCACAATGTGTACACCTTAAAACCATTTATATCACAGTTACCTCCCCTTATTTGTATCATGCCTGTCCTACAATGTGTACACCTTAAAACCATTTATATCACAGTTACTTCCCCTTATTTGTATCATGCCTGTCCCACAATGTGTACACCTTAAAACCATTTATATCACAGTTACCTCCCCTTATTTGTATCATGCCTGTCCCACAATGTGTACACCTTAAAACCATTTATATCACAGTTACCTCTTATTTGTATCATGCCTGTCCCACAATGTGTACACCTTAAAACCATTTATATCACAGTTACCTCCCTTATTTGTATCATGCCTGTCCCACAATGTGTACACCTTAAAACCATTTATATCACAGTTACCTCCCTTATTTGTATCATGCCTGTCCCACAATGTGTACACCTTAAAACCATTTATATCACAGTTACCTCCCTTATTTGTATCATGCCTGTCCCACAATGTGTACACCTTAAAACCATTTATATCACAGTTACCTCCCTTATTTGTATCATGCCTGTCCCACAATGTGTACACCTTAAAACCATTTATATCACAGTTACCTCCCTTATTTGTATCATGCCTGTCCCACAATGTGTACACCTTAAAACCATTTATATCACAGTTACCTCCCTTATTTGTATCATGCCTGTCCCACAATGTGTACACCTTAAAACCATTTATATCACAGTTACCTCCCTTATTTGTATCATGCCTGTCCCACAATGTGTACACCTTAAAACCATTTATATCACAGTTACTTCCCTTATTTGTATCATGCCTGTCCCACAATGTGTACACCTTAAAACCATTTATATCACAGTTACCTCCCTTATTTGTATCATGCCTGCCCTACAATGTGTACACCTTAAAACCATTTATATCGCAGTTACCTCCCCTTATTTGTATAATGCCTGCCCTACAATGTGTACACCTTAAAACCATTTATATCACAGTTACTTCCCTTTATTTGTATCATGCCTGTCCCACAATGTGTACACCTTAAAACCATTTATATCACAGTTACTTCCCCTTATTTGTATCATGCCTGTCCCACAATGTGTACACCTTAAAACCATTTATATCGCAGTTACCTCCCCTTATTTGTATCATGCCTGTCCCACAATGTGTACACCTTAAAACCATTTATATCACAGTTACTTCACCTTATTTGTATCATGCCTGTCCCACAATGTGTACACCTTAAAACCATTTATATCACAGTTACTTTCCCTTATTTGTATCATGCCTGTCCCACAATGTGTACACCTTAAAACCATTTATATCACAGTTACCTCCCCTTATTTGTATCATGCCTGTCCCACAATGTGTACACCTTAAAACCATTTATATCACAGTTACCTCCCTTATTTGTATCATGCCTGTCCCACAATGTGTACACCTTAAAACCATTTATATCACAGTTACCTCCCCTTATTTGTATCATGCCTGTCCCACAATGTGTACACCTTAAAACCATTTATATCACAGTTACCTCCCCTTATTTGTATCATGCCTGTCCCACAATGTGTACACCTTAAAACCATTTATATCACAGTTACCTCCCCTTATTTGTATCATGCCTGTCCCACAATGTGTACACCTTAAAACCATTTATATCACAGTTACTTCCCTTTATTTGTATCATGCCTGTCCCACAATCTGTACACCTTAAACCATTTATATCACAGTTACTTCCCCTTATTTGTATCATGCCTGTCCTACAATGTGTACTCCTTAAAACCATTTATATCACAGTTACCTCCCCTTATTTGTATCATGCCTGTCCCACAATGTGTACACCTTAAAACCATTTATATCACAGTTACCTCCCTTATTTGTATCATGCCTGTCCCACAATGTGTACACCTTAAAACCATTTATATCACAGTTACCTCCCTTATTTGTATCATGCCTGTCCCACAATGTGTACACCTTAAAACCATTTATATCACAGTTACTTCACCTTATTTGTATCATGCCTGTCCCACAATGTGTACACCTTAAAACCATTTATATCACAGTTACTTCCCTTATTTGTATCATGCCTGTCCCACAATGTGTACACCTTAAAACCATTTATATCACAGTTACTTCCCTTATTTGTATCATGCCTGTCCCACAATGTGTACACCTTAAAACCATTTATATCACAGTTACCTCCCTTATTTGTATCATGCCTGTCCCACAATGTGTACACCTTAAAACCATTTATATCACAGTTACCTCCCTTATTTGTATCATGCCTGTCCCACAATGTGTACACCTTAAAACCATTTATATCACAGTTACTTCCCTTATTTGTATCATGCCTGTCCCACAATGTGTACACCTTAAAACCATTTATATCACAGTTACCTCCCTTATTTGTATCATGCCTGTCCCACAATGTGTACACCTTAAAACCATTTATATCACAGTTACCTCCCTTATTTGTATCATGCCTGTCCCACAATGTGTACACCTTAAAACCATTTATATCACAGTTACCTCCCTTATTTGTATCATGCCTGTCCCACAATGTGTACACCTTAAAACCATTTATATCACAGTTACCTCCCCTTATTTGTATCATGCCTGTCCCACAATGTGTACACCTTAAAACCATTTATATCACAGTTACCCCCTTATTTGTATCATGCCTGTCCCACAATGTGTACACCTTAAAACCATTTATATCACAGTTACCTCCCTTATTTGTATCATGCCTGTCCCACAATGTGTACACCTTAAAACCATTTATATCACAGTTACTTCCCTTATTTGTATCATGCCTGTCCCACAATGTGTACACCTTAAAACCATTTATATCACAGTTACCTCCCTTATTTGTATCATGCCTGTCCCACAATGTGTACACCTTAAAACCATTTATATCACAGTTACCTCCCTTATTTGTATCATGCCTGTCCCACAATGTGTACACCTTAAAACCATTTATATCACAGTTACCTCCTTATTTGTATCATGCCTGTCCCACAATGTGTACACCTTAAAACCATTTATATCACAGTTACCTCCCCTTATTTGTATCATGCCTGTCCCACAATGTGTACACCTTAAAACCATTTATATCACAGTTACTTCCCTTATTTGTATCATGCCTGTCCCACAATGTGTACACCTTAAAACCATTTATATCACAGTTACCTCCCTTATTTGTATCATGCCTGTCCCACAATGTGTACACCTTAAAACCATTTATATCACAGTTACCTCCCCTTATTTGTATCATGCCTGTCCCACAATGTGTACACCTTAAAACCATTTATATCACAGTTACCTCCCTTATTTGTATCATGCCTGTCCCACAATGTGTACACCTTAAAACCATTTATATCACAGTTACCTCCCTTATTTGTATCATGCCTGTCCCACAATGTGTACACCTTAAAACCATTTATATCACAGTTACCTCCCTTATTTGTATCATGCCTGTCCCACAATGTGTACACCTTAAAACCATTTATATCACAGTTACCTCCCCTTATTTGTATCATGCCTGTCCCACAATGTGTACACCTTAAAACCATTTATATCACAGTTACCTCCCTTATTTGTATCATGCCTGTCCCACAATGTGTACACCTTAAAACCATTTATATCACAGTTACCTCCCCTTATTTGTATCATGCCTGTCCTACAATGTGTACACCTTAAAACCATTTATATCACAGTTACCTCCCCTTATTTGTATCATGCCTGTCCCACAATGTGTACTCCTTAAAACCATTTATATCACAGTTACCTCCCTTATTTGTATCATGCCTGTCCCACAATGTGTACACCTTAAAACCATTTATATCACAGTTACCTCCCTTATTTGTATCATGCCTGTCCCACAATGTGTACACCTTAAAACCATTTATATCACAGTTACCTCCCTTATTTGTATCATGCCTGTCCCACAATGTGTACACCTTAAAACCATTTATATCACAGTTACCTCCCTTATTTGTATCATGCCTGTCCCACAATGTGTACACCTTAAAACCATTTATATCACAGTTACCTCCCTTATTTGTATCATGCCTGTCCCACAATGTGTACACCTTAAAACCATTTATATCACAGTTACCTCCCTTATTTGTATCATGCCTGTCCCACAATGTGTACACCTTAAAACCATTTATATCACAGTTACCTCCCTTATTTGTATCATGCCTGCCCTACAATGTGTACACCTTAAAACCATTTATATCACAGTTACCTCCCCTTATTTGTATCATGCCTGTCCCACAATGTGTACACCTTAAAACCATTTATATCACAGTTACCTCCCCTTATTTGTATCATGCCTGTCCCACAATGTGTACACCTTAAAACCATTTATATCACAGTTACCTCCCCTTATTTGTATCATGCCTGTCCCACAATGTGTACACCTTAAAACCATTTATATCACAGTTACCTCCCCTTATTTGTATCATGCCTGTCCCACAATGTGTACACCTTAAAACCATTTATATCACAGTTACCTCCCTTATTTGTATCATGCCTGTCCTACAATGTGTACACCTTAAAACCATTTATATCACAGTTACCTCCCCTTATTTGTATCATGCCTGTCCCACAATGTGTACACCTTAAAACCATTTATATCACAGTTACCTCCCCTTATTTGTATCATGCCTGTCCCACAATGTGTACACCTTAAAACCATTTATATCGCAGTTACTTCCCCTTCTTATTTGTATCATGCCTGTCCCACAATGTGTACACCTTAAAACCATTTATATCACAGTTACCTCCCCTTATTTGTATCATGCCTGTCCCACAATGTGTACACCTTAAAACGATTTATATCACAGTTACTTCCCTTATTTGTATCATGCCTGTCCCACAATGTGTACACCTTAAAACCATTTATATCACAGTTACCTCCCTTATTTGTATCATGCCTGTCCCACAATGTGTACACCTTAAAACCATTTATATCACAGTTACCTCCCTTATTTGTATCATGCCTGTCCCACAATGTGTACACCTTAAAACCATTTATATCACAGTTACCTCCCTTATTTGTATCATGCCTGTCCCACAATGTGTACACCTTAAAACCATTTATATCACAGTTACCTCCCTTATTTGTATCATGCCTGTCCTACAATGTGTACACCTTAAAACCATTTATATCACAGTTACCTCCCTTATTTGTATCATGCCTGTCCCACAATGTGTACACCTTAAAACCATTTATATCACAGTTACCTCCCTTATTTGTATCATGCCTGTCCCACAATGTGTACACCTTAAAACCATTTATATCACAGTTACCTCCCTTATTTGTATCATGCCTGTCCCACAATGTGTACACCTTAAAACCATTTATATCACAGTTACCTCCCTTATTTGTATCATGCCTGTCCCACAATGTGTACACCTTAAAACCATTTATATCACAGTTACCTCCCCTTATTTGTATCATGCCTGTCCCACAATGTGTACACCTTAAAACCATTTATATCGCAGTTACCTCCCCTTATTTGTATCATGCCTGTCCCACAATGTGTACACCTTAAACCATTTATATCACAGTTACCTCCCTTATTTGTATCATGCCTGTCCCACAATGTGTACACCTTAAAACCATTTATATCACAGTTACCTCCCCTTATTTGTATCATGCCTGTCCCACAATGTGTACACCTTAAAACCATTTATATCACAGTTACCTCCCTTATTTGTATCATGCCTGTCCCACAATGTGTACACCTTAAAACCATTTATATCACAGTTACCTCCCCTTATTTGTATCATGCCTGTCCCACAATGTGTACACCTTAAAACCATTTATATCACAGTTACTTCCCTTATTTGTATCATGCCTGTCCTACAATGTGTACACCTTAAAACCATTTATATCACAGTTACCTCCCTTATTTGTATCATGCCTGTCCCACAATGTGTACACCTTAAAACCATTTATATCACAGTTACCTCCCTTATTTGTATCATGCCTGTCCCACAATGTGTACACCTTAAAACCATTTATATCACAGTTACTTCCCTTATTTGTATCATGCCTGTCCCACAATGTGTACACCTTAAAACCATTTCTATCACAGTTACCTCCCCTTATTTGTATCATGCCTGTCCCACAATGTGTACACCTTAAAACCATTTATATCACAGTTACCCCCTTATTTGTATCATGCCTGTCCCACAATGTGTACACCTTAAAACCATTTATATCACAGTTACTTCCCTTATTTGTATCATGCCTGTCCCACAATGTGTACACCTTAAAACCATTTATATCACAGTTACCCCCTTATTTGTATCATGCCTGCCCTACAATGTGTACACCTTAAAACCATTTATATCACAGTTACCTCCCCTTATTTGTATCATGCCTGTCCCACAATGTGTACACCTTAAAACCATTTATATCGCAGTTACTTCCTCTTATTTGTATCATGCCTGTCCCACAATGTGTACACCTTAAAACCATTTATATCACAGTTACCTCCCCTTATTTGTATCATGCCTGTCCCACAATGTGTACACCTTAAAACCATTTATATCACAGTTACCTCCCCTTATTTGTATCATGCCTGTCCCACAATGTGTACACCTTAAAACCATTTATATCACAGTTACTTCCCCTTATTTGTATCATGCCTGTCCCACAATGTGTACTCCTTAAAACCATTTATATCACAGTTACCTCCCCTTATTTGTATCATGCCTGTCCCACAATGTGTACACCTTAAAACCATTTATATCACAGTTACCTCCCCTTATTTGTATCATGCCTGTCCCACAATGTGTACACCTTAAAACCATTTATATCACAGTTACCTCCCCTTATTTGTATCATGCCTGTCCCACAATGTGTACACCTTAAAACCATTTATATCACAGTTACCTCCCTTATTTGTATCATGCCTGTCCCACAATGTGTACACCTTAAAACCATTTATATCACAGTTACTTCCCTTATTTGTATCATGCCTGTCCCACAATGTGCACACCTTAAAACCATTTATATCACAGTTACCTCCCCTTATTTGTATCATGCCTGTCCCACAATGTGTACACCTTAAAACCATTTATATCACAGTTACTTCCCTTATTTGTATCATGCCTGTCCCACAATGTGTACACCTTAAAACCATTTATATCACAGTTACCTCCCTTATTTGTATCATGCCTGTCCCACAATGTGTACACCTTAAACCATTTATATCACAGTTACACAGTTACCTCCCCTATTTGTATCATGCCTGTCCCACAATGTGTACCTTAAAACCATTTATATCACAGTTACCTCCCCTTATTTGTATCATGCCTGTCCCACAATGTGTACACCTTAAAACCATTTATATCACAGTTACCTCCCTTATTTGTATCATGCCTGTCCCACAATGTGTACACCTTAAAACCATTTATATCACAGTTACCTCCCTTATTTGTATCATGCCTGTCCCACAATGTGTACACCTTAAAACCATTTATATCACAGTTACCTCCCCTTATTTGTATCATGCCTGTCCCTCAATGTGTACACCTTAAAACCATTTATTTCACAGTTACCTCCCCTTATTTGTATCATGCCTGTCCCACAATGTGTACACCTTAAAACCATTTATATCACAGTTACCTCCCCTTATTTGTATCATGCCTGTCCCACAATGTGTACACCTTAAAACCATTTATATCACAGTTACCTCCCCTTATTTGTATCATGCCTGTCCCACAATGTGTACACCTTAAAACCATTTATATCACAGTTACCTCCCCTTATTTGTTTCATGCCTGTCCTACAATGTGTACACCTTAAAACCATTTATATCACAGTTACCTCCCTTATTTGTATCATGCCTGTCCCACAATGTGTACACCTTAAAACCATTTATATCACAGTTACCTCCCTTATTTGTATCATGCCTGTCCCACAATGTGTACACCTTAAAACCATTTATATCACAGTTACCTCCCCTTATTTGTATCATGCCTGTCCCACAATGTGTACACCTTAAAACCATTTATATCACAGTTACCTCCCTTATTTGTATCATGCCTGTCCCACAATGTGTACACCTTAAAACCATTTATATCACAGTTACCTCCCCTTATTTGTATCATGCCTGTCCCACAATGTGTACACCTTAAAACCATTTATATCACAGTTACCTCCCTTATTTGTATCATGCCTGTCCCACAATGTGTACACCTTAAAACCATTTATATCACAGTTACCTCCCCTTATTTGTATCATGCCTGTCCCACAATGTGTACACCTTAAAACCATTTATATCACAGTTACCTCCCTTATTTCTATCATGCCTGTCCTACAATGTGTACACCTTAAAGTCATTTATATCACAGTTACCTCCCTTATTTGTATCATGCCTGTCCCACAATGTGTACACCTTAAAACCATTTATATCACAGTTACCTCCCTTATTTGTATCATGCCTGTCCCACAATGTGTACACCTTAAAACCATTTATATCACAGTTACCTCCCTTATTTGTATCATGCCTGTCCTACAATGTGTACACCTTAAAACCATTTATATCGCAGTTACCTCCCCTTATTTGTATCATGCCTGTCCCACAATGTGTACACCTTAAAACCATTTATATCACAGTTACCTCCCTTATTTGTATCATGCCTGTCCTACAATGTGTACACCTTAAAACCATTTATATCACAGTTACCTCCCTTATTTGTATCATGCCTGTCCCACAATGTGTACACCTTAAAACCATTTATATCACAGTTACCTCCCCTTATTTGTATCATGCCTGTCCCACAATGTGTACACCTTAAAACCATTTATATCACAGTTACCTCCCCTTATTTGTATCATGCCTGTCCCACAATGTGTACTCCTTAAAACCATTTTTATCACAGTTACTTCCCCTTATTTGTATCATGCCTGCCCTACAATGTGTACACCTTAAAACCATTTATATCACAATTACCTTCCCTTATTTGTATCATGCCTGCCCTACAATGTGTACACCTTAAAACCATTTATATCACAGTTACCTCCCCTTATTTGTATCATGCCTGTCCCACAATGTGTACACCTTAAAACCATTTATATCACAGTTACTTCCCCTTATTTGTATCATGCCTGTCCCACAATGTGTACACCTTAAAACCATTTATATCACAGTTACCTCCCCTTATTTGTATCATGCCTGTCCCACAATGTGTACACCTTAAAACCATTTATATCACAGTTACCTCACCTTATTTGTATCATGCCTGCCCTACAATGTGTACACCTTAAAACCATTTATATCACAGTTACCTCCCTTATTTGTATCATGCCTGTCCCACAATGTGTACACCTTAAAACCATTTATATCGCAGTTACCTCCCCTTATTTGTATCATGCCTGTCCCACAATGTGTACACCTTAAAACCATTTATATCGCAGTTACCTCCCCTTATTTGTATCATGCCTGTCCCACAATGTGTACACCTTAAAACCATTTATATCACAGTTACCTCCCCTTATTTGTATCATGCCTGTCCCACAATGTGTACACCTTAAAACCATTTATATCACAGTTACCTCCCCTTATTTGTATCATGCCTGTCCCACAATGTGTACACCTTAAAACCATTTATATCACAGTTACCTCCCTTATTTGTATCATGCCTGTCCCACACTGTGTACACCTTAAAACCATTTATATCACAGTTACCTCCCCTTATTTGTATCATGCCTGTCCCACAATGTGTACACCTTAAAACCATTTATATCACAGTTACCTCCCCTTATTTGTATCATGCCTGTCCTACAATGTGTACACCTTAAAACCATTTATATCACAGTTACCTCCCTTATTTGTATCATGCCTGTGCTACAATGTGTACACCTTAAAACCATTTATATCACAGTTACCTCCTCTTATTTGTATCATGCCTGTCCCACAATGTGTACACCTTAAAACCATTTATATCACAGTTACCTCCCCTTATTTGTATCATGCCTGTCCCACAATGTGTACACCTTAAAACCATTTATATCACAGTTACCTCCCCTTATTTGTATCATGCCTGTCCCACAATGTGTACACCTTAAAACCATTTATATCACAGTTACCTCCCCTTATTTGTATCATGCCTGTCCCACAATGTGTACTCCTTAAAACCATTTATATCACAGTTACCTCCCCTTATTTGTATCATGCCTGTCCCACAATGTGTACTCCTTAAAACCATTTATATCGCAGTTACCTCCACCTCTTATTTGTATCATGCCTGTCCCACAATGTGTACTCCTTAAAACCATTTATATCACAGTTACCTCCCCTTATTTGTATCATGCCTGTCCCACAATGTGTACACCTTAAAACCATTTATATCACAGTTACCTCCCTTATTTGTATCATGCCCGCCCTACAATGTGTACACCTTAAAACCATTTATATCACAGTTACTTTCCCTTATTTGTATCATGCCTGTCCCACAATGTGTACACCTTAAAACCATTTATATCACAGTTACCTCCCCTTATTTGTATCATGCCTGTCCCACAATGTGTACACCTTAAAACCATTTATATCACAGTTACCTCCCCTTATTTGTATCATGCCTGCCCTACAATGTGTACACCTTAAAACCATTTATATCACAGTTACCTCCCCTTATTTGTATCATGCCTGTCCCACAATGTGTACACCTTAAAACCATTTATATCACAGTTACCTCCCCTTATTTGTATTATGCCTGCCCTAAAATGTGTACTCCTTAAAACCATTTATATCGCAGTTACCTCCTCTTATTTGTATCATGCCTGTCCCACAATGTGTACACCTTAAAACCATTTATATCACAGTTACCTCCCTTATTTGTATCATGCCTGTCCCACAATGTGTACACCTTAAAACCATTTATATCACAGTTACCTCCCCTTATTTGTATCATGCCTGTCCCACAATGTGTACACCTTAAAACCATTTATATCACAATTACCTCCCTTATTTGTATCATGCCTGTCCTACAATGTGTACACCTTAAAACCATTTATATCACAGTTACCTCCCCTTATTTGTATCATGCCTGTCCCACAATGTGTACACCTTAAAACCATTTATATCACAGTTACCTCCCCTTATTTGTATCATGCCTGTCCCACAATGTGTACACCTTAAAACCATTTATATCACAGTTACCTCCCCTTATTTGTATCATGCCTGTCCTACAATGTGTACACCTTAAAACCATTTATATCACAGTTACTTTCCCTTCTTATTTGTATCATGCCTAGACTACAATGTGTACTCCTTAAAACCATTTATATCGCAGTTACCTCCCCTTATTTGTATCATGCCTGTCCCACAATGTGTACACCTTAAAACCATTTATATCACAGTTACCTTCTTATTTGTATCATGCCTGTCCCACAATGTGTACACCTTAAAACCATTTATATCGCAGTTACCTCCCCTTATTTGTATCATGCCTGTCCCACAATGTGTACACCTTAAAACCATTTATATCACAGTTACCTCCCCTTATTTGTATCATGCCTGTCCCACAATGTGTACACCTTAAAACCATTTATATCGCAGTTACCTCCCCTTATTTGTATCATGCCTGTCCCACAATGTGTACACCTTAAAACCATTTATATCACAGTTACCTCCCCTTATTTGTATCATGCCTGTCCTACAATGTGTACACCTTAAAACCATTTATATCACAGTTACTTTCCCTTCTTATTTGTATCATGCCTGTCCCACAATGTGTACACCTTAAAACCATTTATATCACAGTTACCTCCCCTTATTTGTATCATGCCTGTCCCACAATGTGTACACCTTAAAACCATTTATATCGCAGTTACTTCCTCTTATTTGTATCATGCCTGTCCCACAATGTGCACACCTTAAAACCATTTATATCACAGTTACCTCCCTTATTTGTATCATGCCTGTCCCACAATGTGTACACCTTAAAACCATTTATATCACAGTTACCTCCCCTTATTTGTATCATGCCTGTCCCACAATGTGTACACCTTAAAACCATTTATATCACAGTTACCTCCCCTTATTTGTATCATGCCTGTCCCACAATGTGTACACCTTAAAACCATTTATATCACAGTTACTTCCGCTTATTTGTATCATGCCTGTCCCACAATGTGTACACCTTAAAACCATTTATATCGCAGTTACCTCCCCTTATTTGTATCATGCCTGTCCCACAATGTGTACACCTTAAAACCATTTATATCACAGTTACCTCCCCTTATTTGTATCATGCCTGTCCCACAATGTGTACTCCTTAAAACCATTTATATCACAGTTACCTCCCCTTATTTGTATCATGCCTGTCCTACAATGTGTACTCCTTAAAACCATTTATATCACAGTTACCTCCCCTTATTTGTATCATGCCTGTCCCACAATGTGTACTCCTTAAAACCATTTATATCACAGTTACCTCCCCTTATTTGTATCATGCCTGTCCCACAATGTGTACACCTTAAAACCATTTATATCACAGTTACCTCCCCTTATTTGTATCATGCCTGTCCCACAATGTGTACACCCTTAAAACCATTTATATCACAGTTACCTCCGTTATTTGTATCATGCCTGTCCCACAATGTGTACACCTTAAAACCATTTATATCACAGTTACCTCCCCTTATTTGTATCATGCCTGTCCTACAATGTGTACACCTTAAAACCATTTATATCACAGTTACCTCCCCTTATTTGTATCATGCCTGTCCCACAATGTGTACTCCTTAAAACCATTTATATCACAGTTACTTCCCTTATTTGTATCATGCCTGTCCCACAATGTGTACACCTTAAAACCATTTATATCACAGTTACCTCCCCTTATTTGTATCATGCCTGTCCCACAATGTGTACTCCTTAAAACCATTTATATCACAGTTACCTCCCCTTATTTGTATCATGCCTGTCCCACAATGTGTACACCTTAAAACCATTTATATCGCAGTTACCTCCCCTTATTTGTATCATGCCTGTCCCACAATGTGTACACCTTAAAACCATTTATATCACAGTTACCTCCCCTTATTTGTATCATGCCTGTCCCACAATGTGTACACCTTAAAACCATTTATATCGCAGTTACTTCCCCTTATTTGTATCATGCCTGTCCTACAATGTGTACACCTTAAAACCATTTATATCACAGTTACCTCCCCTTATTTGTATCATGCCTGTCCTACAATGTGTACACCTTAAAACCATTTATATCACAGTTACCTCCCCTTATTTGTATCATGCCTGTCCCACAATGTGTACACCTTAAAACCATTTATATCGCAGTTACTTCCCCTTATTTGTATCATACCTGTCCTACAATGTGTACACCTTAAAACCATTTATATCACAGTTACCTCCCCTTATTTGTATCATGCCTGTCCCACAATGTGTACTCCTTAAAACCATTTATATCACAGTTACCTCCCCTTATTTGTATCATGCCTGTCCTACAATGTGTACTCCTTAAAACCATTTATATCACAGTTACCTCCCCTTATTTGTATCATGCCTGTCCCACAATGTGTACTCCTTAAAACCATTTATATCACAGTTACCTCCCCTTATTTGTATCATGCCTGTCCCACAATGTGTACACCTTAAAACCATTTATATCGCAGTTACTTCCCCTTATTTGTATCATGCCTGCCCTACAATGTGTACTCCTTAAAACCATTTATATCACAGTTACCTCCCCTTATTTGTATCATGCCTGTCCCACAATGTGTACACCTTAAAACCATTTATATCACAGTTACCTCCCCTTATTTGTATCATGCCTGTCCTACAATGTGTACACCTTAAAACCATTTATATCACAGTTACTTCCCCTTATTTGTATCATGCCTGTCCCTACAATGTGTACTCCTTAAAACCATTTATATCACAGTTACCTCCCCTTATTTGTATCATGCCTGTCCCACAATGTGTACACCTTAAAACCATTTATATCGCAGTTACCTCCCCTTATTTGTATCATGCCTGTCCCACAATGTGTACTCCTTAAAACCATTTATATCACAGTTACCTCCCCTTATTTGTATCATGCCTGTCCCACAATGTGTACACCTTAAAACCATTTATATCGCAGTTACCTCCCCTTTTGTATCATGCCTGTCCCACAATGTGTACACCTTAAAACCATTTATATCACAGTTACCTCCCCTTATTTGTATCATGCCTGTCCCACAATGTGTACACCTTAAAACCATTTATATCGCAGTTACTTCCCCTTATTTGTATCATGCCTGTCCTACAATGTGTACACCTTAAAACCATTTATATCACAGTTACCTCCCCTTATTTGTATCATGCCTGTCCTACAATGTGTACACCTTAAAACCATTTATATCACAGTTACCTCCCCTTATTTGTATCATGCCTGTCCCACAATGTGTACACCTTAAAACCATTTATATCGCAGTTACTTCCCCTTATTTGTATCATACCTGTCCTACAATGTGTACACCTTAAAACCATTTATATCACAGTTACCTCCCCTTATTTGTATCATGCCTGCCCTACAATGTGTACACCTTAAAACCATTTATATCACAGTTACTTCCCCTTATTTGTATCATGCCTGCCCTACAATGTGTACACCTTAAAACCATTTATATCGCAGTTACCTCCCCTTATTTGTATCATGCCTGTCCCACAATGTGTACTCCTTAAAACCATTTATATCACAGTTACTTCCCCTTCTTATTTGTATCATGCCTGTCCTACAATGTGTACACCTTAAAACCATTTATATCGCAGTTACTTCCCCTTATTTGTATCATGCCTGTCCTACAATGTGTACACCTTAAAACCATTTATATCGCAGTTACCTCCCCTTATTTGTATCATGCCTGTCCTACAATGTGTACACCTTAAAACCATTTATATCACAGTTACCTCCCCTTATTTGTATCATGCCTGCCCTACAATGTGTACACCTTAAAACCATTTATATCACAGTTACCTCCCCTTATTTGTATCATGCCTGTCCCACAATGTGTACACCTTAAAACCATTTATATCGCAGTTACCTCCCCTTATTTGTATCATGCCTGTCCCACAATGTGTACACCTTAAAACCATTTATATCGCAGTTACCTCCCCTTATTTGTATCATGCCTGTCCTACAATGATTACTCCTTAAAACCATTTATATCACAGTTACCTCCCCTTATTTGTATCATTGCTGTCCTACAATGTGTACACCTTAAAACCATTTATATCACAGTTACCTCCCCTTATTTGTATCATGCCTGTCCCACAATGTGTACACCTTAAAACCATTTATATCGCAGTTACTTCCCCTTATTTGTATCATGCCTGTCCCACAATGTGTACACCTTAAAACCATTTATATCGCAGTTACTTCCCCTTATTTGTATCATGCCTGTCCTACAATGTGTACTCCTTAAAACCATTTATATCGCAGTTACCTCCCCTTATTTTTATCATGCCTATCCCACAATGTGTACACCTTAAAACCATTTATATCACAGTTACTTCCCCTTATTTGTATCATGCCTATCCCACAATGTGTACACCTTAAAACCATTTATATCACAGTTACCTCCCCTTATTTGTATCATGCCTGTCCTACAATGTGTACACCTTAAAACCATTTATATCACAGTTACTTCCCCTTATTTGTATCATGCCTATCCCACAATGTGTACACCTTAAAACCATTTATATCACAGTTACTTCCCCTTATTTGTATCATGCCTGTCCTACAATGTGTACACCTTAAAACCATTTATATCACAGTTACCTCCCCTTATTTGTATCATGCCTGTCCTACAATGTGTACACCTTAAAACCATTTATATCACAGTTACTTCCCCTTATTTGTATCATGCCTGTCCCACAATGTGTACAACTTAAAACCATTTATATCACAGTTACCTCCCCTTATTTGTATCATGCCTGTCCTACAATGTGTACACCTTAAAACCATTTATATCACAGTTACTTCCCCTTATTTGTATCATGCCTGTCCCACAATGTGTACACCTTAAAACCATTTATATCACAGTTACCTCCCCTTATTTGTATCATGCCTATCCCACAATGTGTACACCTTAAAACCATTTACATCACAGTTACCTCCCCTTATTTGTATCATGCCTGTCCCACAATGTGTACACCTTAAAACCATTTATATCACAGTTACCTCCCCTTATTTGTATCATGCCTATCCCACAATGTGTACACCTTAAAACCATTTACATCACAGTTACCTCCCCTTATTTGTGTCATGCCTATCCCACAATGTGTACACCTTAAAACCATTTACATCACAGTTACCTCCCCTTATTTGTATCATGCCTGTCCCACAATGTGTACACCTTAAAACCATTTATATCACAGTTACCTCCCCTTATTTGTATCATGCCTATCCCACAATGTGTACACCTTAAAACCATTTACATCACAGTTACCTCCCCTTATTTGTATCATGCCTATCCCATAATGTGTACACCTTAAAACCATTTATATCACAGTTACCTCCCCTTATTTGTATCATGCCTATCCCACAATGTGTACACCTTAAAACCATTTATATCACAGTTGTGGTTCTCAGTTAGCTATGCAGCAGCTTCTTCCACAGCACCAATATTCAATTTTCCAATCAAAGCCACTAGGGTTAGAGAAATGTGTCCAATCCGTGGGCACTGCTTCGCAACACTGTCCCTTTTCATATACTGTGTCCTATTCAGCAGGACTCATGTACATATTACTTTTATATTATTTCTGACTGAACACTCATCTTTTCCTGCTTGATTCCTGTTACTGGAATGCACATCTCTAGGTAATGCTTTTGGGGACGTGGGGATGAGGCCAAGATTTTCTTGTGGATCTTTAGTCCTTACTATAAATAAATATATAAATGTTTGGTAATAAAACACTTAAGCCTGTCACACAGGATTCTGTTTCCGATCCCACACATGGTGCCACCCACTAAGGAAACCCATACATATTCATATTGTTGCAAATGGATCCCACGTCCTTAAGAAAGCCAAAACCAAAGCCTTGAGCAATGTACCAGATTCACAACCATTTGTTGAACAATGTAAAGATAAGCATCCAGCTCTGTCTCATTCCTGTTCATGCCCTACCTTGGAGCATATGTGTGTGCAATAGTGGTTAAAGGGTCCTGTCCAGTTCATCACATATCTGCACTGCTCTGACCCCCCCCCCAGTGGGTCACATCTCTACATGGGTTATTCTTTTCTCCCCATACACTGTTCGTCCTCTGGTGCAAAGAAGTGCACTTTCTGTTCTGCCTTGCCATGGCAGCTGATATATACCTTACCCCCCTGTTTCCTCCCACACCTAGGTGTCCCTTCCTAATAATGAATCCACTAAAAGACACTTCCTTCTCCTTGGTTTTGTAATCTTCTGCTGAGTCACATTGACTATATCAACTGCCAGATCATTCATCCCGCAGTCCGCTTGCATCACAGCGCTTTCTCTTTGCTTCCAGTGTGGTTTGATTAGTTTTGTTATCTATGACATGTAGAACAGGCTCTCTCCACCCAAACTAAACTTTTGTCTTGCACTCCAAGCTAAGATCAAGTGTAATGTAATGTGCCGGTATGTATAATCTACTACAGCAAACCTCCACACAGGCTTTAAGGGTGGCACTAATACTTTTAAAGGGAACAATGTTCTTCCATTATGCCAGAGAGGAAGGAAACAATCAGATGTTATCAGATAAAGCTGTCTGAGGCAGCTAGCAAAGGAAAGGAACTCACATAACCTGGCACTTGGGGAAGGTACGGAGGAAACTTACAAGAATCAATAATAATGTCTTCCTTAATTATCTCCCAAGGTTTCATATTCCTTATCAAGATTTCATTCCTCTGCAAATGTAAGAGATCAATAATTGTACCTAAAAACTGCAAATTATGCAAGGGATTTATTTTCCTTACCATCAAATTCTGCCTGTCCGACTCCAACAATAATTATCGACATTGGCAGCTTGGCAGCCTAGAAGAGAGAGAAAGAGACGTAACAGAAATTAGACAGACAATGGCCCTTAGAAACAGCTTGATGAGTTGCCATATAATCCTGTAAATGGTAAGGGTCTCACAACACACGACCTCTGCTGTCAGACTACATTTACTGATGAGGTTTCACTCTGTAGTCAGCAGAACAGCAGGAACCAAGACTGTGGTTATGACTTCCACTAGTCTTAATTTCTCTTCTTCAGATGACCTAAATCACTATTTCCTTGTTCCCTGCTGCCAGTCATGTCTGAATCGTTACAATCAGCACTCATCTGACTCTCCCTTTTGTATATGTCCAGTAAGTTCCTTTTTTTCTTCAGAATGCTCTCCTGCTCATATCTGTTACAAAGTATCAAATGTTAAATCACAGTTTTCTTAGCTATATGGTATCAGTGAATGCTCTTTTAATTATGTTTGTTTTATAATCTGTATAAACTGGATTTGCTTCCAATAAGAATTGAAACAGCCATGCTGAATGATGTTACCATTATCTCAGTAACTTGAATGACCATGCAAGTCTTCCCTTTTACCAAATACATTTCTAACAGTCACAAATGAACTTTGTTATGAAGTAAACATGCTGTAATTGAAAGAAATGGCTGCACATACATTTAATCTAAGCAAACTATACTAGGACATGCAGTTTGCAGTAAATGGTGCATTTATTCTGGAGTAAGGCTTCAGATGGGAGTGGGTGTGTTCCTAAGGTCCTGCATTGACATCTGAAGTGTGATTCATTGCAAGCGTGGGACAGAAATCTTTTCTTCAGGATGAATGTGGTATCCCAGTGTTTATTAGTATTTATAGACAGCTACAGGGGGCTCTTTTCCTGACATCAGGATATGCAGAAAACAAAGCCAGTACTTTGACTAGATCTCTGATCCTCAACAGCACAAGATAATTGTGTACTTAATATTCCTTGAGTCATTACTCGTGTGTTGCCAGGATTTCAGAAGCTTCCATAACCAACTTTAAAGTGTTAATTCCTTTTGCTAGCTTCATAACAGGAGTTCTACATACACCACCTTAATGCACCAGTACTGGTGTGAAGGTCAGTCTAATATATACAATAAAATGTTTATAAATATCTACGAACATGAACAGAAAGTAAACTGATACAAAAAGGTTACAGACCAATCTGAAACAGCCAGATCTGTATGCATTCCAAAGCATCTGTCCTCTCCCAGCTTTCTCCATCTGTTTTGTATGATATTTTAAAATCCTTAATGGTTATGCATTCACTAGCCCATTCTCTGAGACTGTTTCATGGTCTTACTACCCTTTCTATTAAAAAACTATCCTGACATTTACTCTAACCCTCCCTTCCATACTCATGCCTACTAATTATACTTGATTGAATTCCCTCAACCAATCTTTCTTGCATTCTGTGTATCCAGTCTTAACTCCATAACCACAGTTTTTAGACCTTTTATTGTACCTCTGTATGTCCACTATTTTAATCCACCTCTTCTGATCCTATCATTTACAAATATGTGAGGCCTACAAAACTGGATGCAACACTCCACAGAGACTCCCTCAACAGTGACTTGCACAGTAGCAAATGATTTAACATCCCTGCACTCAGAAGACTAAAGAAGGAAGAACAAACACAGTGAACACCAAACCACAAAAAAACTTAGGAAAATGACTAATAAATCCACCAAGGAGGCTAGCAGCAAGCATAATCAACTCCAGAAAGGAAGCCAAGATGTGTAAAATACAGCAGGTATGACAAACTCCAGAGAGATAATTTTACAGAACTTTTTTTTGTTTTTTGCATGTATGCTTTGGCTTTTACATCCATTTAATGCTAATCCTTTAAACACATTTAGTTATTTAATTACTAATTATTTAATTGGCTTGACTTTGATTAGCTATGTATATAAATACTATTCTTTGGCACTGTGTTTTTCAGTTCTGAATAAGTCTGTTTTGTTTTTGTCAGACGAAAAGCAATGTGTCAATTTGATGCTTAAACTATTTGGATTAATAAAATATTTTCGGTTTTACACTTCTTGGCTTCTTTTCTGGAGTTGGTCATGTCTGCTGCTAACCTCCTTGGTGGTCTTTTTAGTTAGATCCCTGCACTCAGTTATGCCATGTCTTTTTTGCTTAACTTACCCACTTTACAGTGGGTAAGTGTAACTAAGTTGTGAAGTAATTACAAGCCTCAAGTCCCTTTCTTCATTTAACACTGATTGTGGTAACTCCCAGACTGTATTCACTACCTGTGCTGTTACTATTCCAAAAATGTCTCACCTTGCTTCACTTTATTAAACTTTGGGGGTATCAATCTTCTAACCCCCACATGCCAGCCAGATCCCTTTAACTCATACCTCTCTGAAATTTCACCCCACAATTTTATTTGCATACAGAACAATCCTGTACTGGATTCTTCTGGAGAGATTGCACATATGACTGTATACCATAAAACAAAAAGAGAAAGGTATGATATGATGAGGGAATTAGGGTACTGCATTAAGAAATGAAAGAAGAATGACAAGAGGAAACAGTGACCCCTTTAAACACAGAGTTAAGGGGGGGGCGAGAATAAGGTAGCATTATGAAACACACAGGAAAGGATAAAACAAAGGCATTTGAGGACAGCATATTGCAAAGGCAACAGGTCATGTGCAGGCTGACAAGCTGTGTGGGATCAGCATGCTAATACATCAAGCACAAACACTCTTAACTTTGTATTTACAGAGCAAACACAAGACAGGTACCAACAATGGTAAGCACAGGTGAGCACAGAAGGCCAGGTGAGAAAGTTACTGTAGAGAGAAGGAACTCAAGGGCCTTTGGAAGAAGATGTAGGTAATCTGTCTCCCAGGGTATTGAAACAACTAAATCTTAGTGTTTGTGCAGCCTTAAAATTTAGAATAGTTCTGAGGGACTACAAGGAGTGGTAGTTTCCCCTTATACAAAGGGATATCTAGGGAGGAACAGGCAGTTATAGAGCTATTAACATCATTTATATTCCCGGAAGAATCACAGGTAAACTTTTTTCAGTGTAGGCTGGTAGAGTCCCTAAATAGTAAATGTCTTGGAAATAACCTGGAATAGATGGATCACCATTCACGTTTCACAGCTGCTGTGCTCCAGTCCCTCACTACAGCATAAAAAGCAACTACCACCATTAGGAGTACAGCTTTGAAAGCTGTAAGCCACTTTACACTGCTACATTTGGTGTGTATGTATGCGTGTGTAAGCACAAACTGTATTACAGCTTTTAAAGCTGTTACAAGGTTGAAGACATACATCACTTGTCATTGCTGCATGTGAGGGGAAACCTAAGGATTACAACTGTCAAAGTAAAATACATGGGTCATCTTATAATCTTACTCTTTTTCCTCTATCTCTGCCTCTTTATCTGTAAATGGTATTACATGCAGTCGGTAAAGCTCCATATGCTGCAAAGAATTACAAACAGATCTTTCTGTTCACAACCAAACTGTTACATGTCCTAAAATGGATGATTAGATTAACTTCTTGAGCCTGTCTTCACTCTGCTCTTGAGATTAATCTCTTGACATCCATTTCTTGAACTTCCAGTAACATGCTTACGACTAGGGACACAACCATAATTGTCTACATTATTAGCCTCTGGTAAATGGTATTGTCTTCTAGCATCTTCAAACAAACAATACTAGACAACTAATCATGAGGAACATAAAATGCCAAGCCAAATACACCTTTAAACAGACTCACTAAAAGTTTGTACCTCCCTTTTCAAGTACTTAATAATGCCTCCTCCCTCCCAAATCGAGCAGGGCCATATATGAAATAGTCCCACATCCTTTACTTGATTCAGTCTATGCCAGGTCACATGCTGAGTGCAGAGGCTATATTTATTTATGTGTGTGTCTATCTACTAGCATGTAAACAGAATGGTACAGATGACACTATCTATAAGTATAGGGAGCCGATTGATTATATTTTATAAATAACACGTGAGATTTCTGTGTATAGCATATAGGTTGTGACTTTGCAATATATGTGTTATGTTAACAGCTATAAGACCTGCATCTGTAACATGCATGAAAATAAATATAATATTCACAATTTATAAAGCACAACAAATAACTACTGTTACTCAGAAATGGGACGGACAAA
Organism: Protopterus annectens; assembly: GCF_019279795.1. Taxonomy (NCBI): domain Eukaryota; kingdom Metazoa; phylum Chordata; order Ceratodontiformes; family Protopteridae; genus Protopterus; species Protopterus annectens. Next base: position 42,681,621 of record NC_056739.1, read on the forward strand.
GAGTAAAGACTAAGAATTAAACGTATTAAGTGTAGGGTCTCTGTATTCATGCAATGGGGTCATTACATTTATAATTACATAGGTTCATAGGTCATAGGTGTGTACCAGGCTAATGGTCATAGGTGTGTACCAGGCTAATGGCCCTGCAGTCTTTACAAACTTAGCCCATGTGATTACCCTGGCATCATGCCACCCGACCTTATTTCCCAGTGCCTCTGTCGAGTAGAGCCACTGGAGTGATCCCCGGGGTGAATTTTCTATCCACCATCCACTCATCAAGATTTCTCTTGAAGAGGACCAGTGAGGTGCTCTGCTTGACATGTATAGGAAGTCTATTCCATAGCATGGGCAGTCTCTGGGTTATGAACCTATTCCTCCAGCATGTTCTGTTGATTGTGGTAATGAGGTTGAGGTCTCTGGAGCGTGTGGTGTAGAGGGATTGGGATTTCTTTAGATGCAGCATTTCTAACAGAGCTGGGTCAGACATGGCTTTGTAAGTCAAGCAGAGATCACCTCTAAGTAGGCGATATGAGACAGAGAATAGTTGGGGGGGGGGTTGAGTCTGTCCATATAGGACAAGTGTTTAAGGCCTATGATACTCTTTGTGAGGTACTTCTGTGGCTTCTTCAGTTGTTGCAGGTGTCTAGTGAGGTACATGCCAAATGGGGCATTGTACTCGATGATTGGCCTAATGACGGAAGAGCATAGGGAGACAATGACCTCTTTCTTCCTGGATGCGAAACCCTTAGTAATGAGATGTGCCACATAGAAGGACTTTCTGACCACAGTGGCAACGTGGTGGTCAAAAGAGAGGTTGCTGTCAACCTGTGTTCCCAGATCTCCTATAACACCTTCTGTGTTCAGTGGACTACCATCAATGTGGTAATTCAAGGGAACTGGGCTTTTCCCAAGGAGGATAACAACACATTTTTTTGGCATTGAGCTTAAGGCCATGGTTCTGACACCAGTCGTTGGTCTGATTGAGGCCTTTCTGTAGGATGTCAGCATCACTTGGGGAGTTAATGATGGGTCCCAACTTGCTATTGTCTGCAAACTTTGTCAGCCAGAGTCCCTTCATATTGGCCTGGACTTCAGAGAAGTAGATACCAAAAAGGAGAGGACCCAGGACCGAACCCTGTGGGATTCCACTCATGACTGGTCAGCAGTCTGACTTGGAGTTAGCTACTTTCACACTGTGGGTTCTATCTGTGAGCCGGTTTGCAACCCATCTAGTGATATAGGGGTTGATACCTAGCTTAGTGAGTTTTTCTATGATTCCTGAGTGGGGAATGGTAATAAAGACCTTGGCCAGATCAAGGTAGGCTGGATGAACCACCTTGCCTTCATCTACAGCTCTGTTGACTGACTCAAAGAAGTCAAACAAGTTGAGCAGGCATGATCTACCCTTCACAAAACCAAACTGTGTAGGATCCAGAGTTTGGAGATTCCCTGTAGCCTTGTTTATTAGGTCCATGATGATGCATTCCATAGCTTTGCATATCAGACTTGTCAGGCTAATAGTACTATAATTCTTGGGGTCTGCAGTCGCTCCTCCTTTGTGGAGAGGGATGACTGTAGCACTGACTGGTTAATAGGGGTGAGCAAAATATATTCAATGCACACCTGACCACCCACAAAATAAATGCATAAGAAAAAGCACGCCATTTCAGTAAGCTCAATAATGCATGTTGGGATGTGTGCCACTGTACACTTAGGAATGTTAAGTAGTCAGCCTTTGAATTTTGCCTGAGTGTGTTGTAATTTCTGTCCAGAACAAGCCTCAGCAAGCGTTACTGCTTACATATACAATACAGTAGGTGACTATGACAGCATAGCACATGTATCTGCAGTAAACAACTTGTAAAAATATGAAGAATATTTTGTAATTCAAACAATATAAAGGCTAAAAGCTGTTTTCATTTTTTTTCCCAGAGTAAAACTAGAATAAGTGAAGGAAGTAATATAACATTGTAGAAGAGACATTGAGGTACCAAGATAGAGACCAGCGTTTGAATCTTATCAGTGCCTGGTTTTAAACTGGTCTGTATTATATACTCAAAAAGTGAGTTCAACGAAAGGCACTTACATTGAAAGTGCTGTTCAGCAAAATTGCTCTTGTGGGGGACTGTGCCCCCCACATGCCTCTGCTAATTAAATATACCATCTCCAAGAGCCTCTGCTAATTATATATATCATCTCCAGGATTGCACTAAGTGAGGAAAGGGCATATTTTCTGATCTTCGCTGCTGTACTGTGATCCCATCATGAACAGTTCACTGAACGGCATTTTCAATTATATAATATAGACGCCCATTTCAAACTGTGCTCACAGATGGTCACTTTGCTTCCTGGTTTTCTTGCATCTGTCCTCTTAAAAGAGCTTGAATTTTCCCATGGGACCACATGGATACCCAAAATTAAAACAGAAAGCATAACATACAGCTTTACAACGCACCTTATGCAGGTATAGAAGTCTACGAACGTACATTATGTATCACATATGATAAAAGGAGGTGTATCTACAGTACAAAGCACAGAATAAGAGAGTCAGCAATGCACATGTCATTTAACAGGTACCAACCAGTCTCATATATAAAGCTACGGAAAGCATCATTTCAAACCTCATTAAACTGGTCACTGTAAAATCTGCTAACCTTGGACCTTCAGCAATTTGGCTTTGTCAAAGGAATGCCCTGCCATTCTAACCTCATTAATTTATTTAACAAAGTCACTGAAGCAGTGGACAGCAGTAATGTAGTATATATATATATATATATATATTTATATATATATATATATATATATATATATATATATATATATATATATATATATATGTGTGTGTGTGTGTCAGGACCAGAGCAAGTCCTTTCACACTGTTTCATATGCAGTCATTATTGACAGGCTGGTAAATCCTAATATAAATCATTATGTTGTGTGGTGGCTAGCTAACTGGCTGTCTGACAAAATGTCATGTGGTTAGACTCCCAGGTTTCACTTCTGAAAGCAAATAAAATTGTCAGTGGTATACACAAGGCTCGGTGTTAGGCTCTCCCTTCTATAAAAATGGCAGTGATATACACGGGGCTTAATGTAAGGCTTTCCCTTATATAAAATTACCAGTGGTATACACAGGGCTCAGTGTTAGGCTCTCCCTTATATAAAATGGGTTCTTATCATGTGATTGAAAACTGTAAACAGCGATAGCATATTGAGTGAAGCCGATTGGTTGAAACATCGAAACGTAGCTCGCATAACACGGAAATCGCCATAGGGAATATTTTCCCTTTACTTCAATACAGTGTGATCTCGGAGTAGGAATATTTAAGTAGCAGGGGTGTAGGGGTGCAGCCTCCCACATGGGGAGTGCAGGGGGACTTGCCCCCTGCCTACAGTATTTAGGTAAGTATAGTTTTTTATTTATTTTTTTTATTATATTTTAGAAATTTCAAACATCGCTCATATGGTGTCGACCATATGGTGTTCGATGTTTGAAACGTTCAAAAATATAATATAGACCCTATAAAATTGCCATTGGCATACACAGGGCTTGGTGTTAGGCTCCCCTTATATAAAATTACCAGTGGTATACACATGGCTCGGTTTTAGGCTCTCCCTTATATAAAAGTACCAGTGGCATACACAGGGCTCAGTGTTAGACTCTCCCTTATATAAAATTACAAGTGGTATAAACGAGCCTCGGTGTTATGGTATCCCTTATATTAAATTACCAGTGGTACACAGATGGCTCATTGTTAGGCTCTCCATTATATAAAATTACCAGTGGTATACACATGGCTCGGTGTTAGGCCCTCCCTTATATAAAATTACCAGTGGTATACACAGGGCATGGTGTTAGGCTCTCCCTTATTTAAAATTACTGGTGGTATACACGAGGCTCAGTGTTAGACTCTCCCTTAAATAAAATTACCAGTGGTGTACACAGGCCTTGGTGATAGGCTCCCCTAATATAAAATTACAAGTGCTATACACGGGGCTCATTGTAAGGTTCCCCTTATATAAAATTACCAGTGGTGTACACAGGGATTGATGTTAGGCTATTTTGTATATAACATTACCAGTGGTATACATGGGGCTCAGTGTTAGGCTCTCCCTTATATAAAATTAGCAGTGGCAAACACAAGGCTCGGTGTTCGGCTGTCTCTTATATAAAATTACCAGTGGTATACACGGGCTGGGTATTAGGCTCTCCCTTATATACAATTACCACTGGTATACACGGGGTGGGTATTAGGCTCTCCCTTATATAAAATTGCCAGTGGTATACACAAGGCTCAGTGTTAGGCTCTCTCTTATATTAAATTATAAGTGGTATACACAGGGCTTGGTGTTAGTCTCTCTTTTATATAAAATTACCTGTAGTATACACGGGGCTCGGTGTTAGGCTCTCCCTAATATTAAATTACCAGTGGTATACCCAGGGCTCTGTGTTAGGCTCTCCCTTATATAAAATTACCAGTGGTATACAGAGGGCTTGGTGTTAGGCACTCCCTTATATAAAATTAGCAGTGGAATAACAAGGGCTTGGTGTTAGGCTCTCACGTATATAAAATTGCTAGTGATATAAACAGGGTGTTAGGCTCTTCCTTATATAAAATTACCAGTGGTATACATAGGGTTGGTGTTAGGCTCTCCCTTATATAAAATTACCAGTGGTATACACAGGGTTGGTGTTAGGTTCTAACTTATACAAAATTACCAGTGGTATGCACAGGCATGGTGTTAGGCCCCCCCTTGTATAAATTATCAGTGGTATACACAGGGCTTGGTGTTAGGCTCTCCCTTATATAAAATTACCAGTGGTATACACGGGGTTTGGTGTTAGGTTCTCCCATATATAAAATTACCAGTAGTAATCACAGGGCTCGGTGTTAGGCCCCCCTTATTAAAATTACCAGTGGTATACACAGGGCTCAGTGCTAGGCTCTCCCTTTTATTGAATTACCAGTGGTATACACAGGGTTCGGTTCTAGTCCCTCCCTTATTTAAAATTACTGGTTGTACACACAGGGCTCGGTTTTAGGCTTTCCCTTATATAAAATTACCAGTGGTATACATGGGGCTCGGTGTTAGGCTTCAATTATATAAATTTACCAGTGGTATACACTGGGCATGGTGTTAGGCCCTCCCTTACATAAAATTTTCCAGTGGTATATCCAGGGCTCGGTGTTAGGCTCCCCTTATACAAAATTACCAGTGGTATACAGAGGGCTCAGTGTTAGGCTCTCCCTTATATATTACCAGTGGTATACACAAGGGTCAGTGTTAGACTCTCCTTTATATAAAATTACCAGTGGTATACATAGGGCTCGGTGTTAGGCTCTCCCTTATATAAAATTACTAGTGGTATACAAGGGGCTTGGTGTTAGCCTCTCCCTTATATAAAATTACCAGTGATATAGATGGGGCTCGGTGTTAGGCGCTCACTTATATAAAATTACCAGTGGTATACACAGAGCTCAGTGTTAGCCTCTCCCTTATATAAAATTTCCAGTAGTATACACAGGCCTCAGTGTTAGACTCTCCCTTATATAAAATTACCAGTGGTATACACGGGGCTTGATGTTAGGCTGTCTCTTATATAAAATTACCAGTGGTATACACAGAGCTCAGTGTTAGCCTCTCCCTTATATAAAATTTCCAGTAGTATACACAGGCCTCAGTGTTAGACTCTCCCTTATATAAAATTACCAGTGGTATACACGGGGCTTGATGTTAGGCTGTCTCTTATATAAAATTACCAGTGGTATACACAGAGCTCAGTGTTAGCCTCTCCCTTATATAAAATTTCCAGTAGTATACACAGGCCTCAGTGTTAGACTCTCCCTTATATAAAATTACCAGTGGTATACACGGGGCTTGATGTTAGGCTGTCTCTTATATAAAATTACCAGTAGTATACACAGGCCTCAGTGTTAGACTCTCCCTTATATAAAATTACCAGTGGTATACACGGGGCTTGATGTTAGGCTGTCTCTTATATAAAATTACCAGTAGTATACACAGGCCTCAGTGTTAGACTCTCCCTTATATAAAATTACCAGTGGTATACACGGGGCTTGATGTTAGACTCTCCCTTATATAAAATTACCAGTGGTATACACAGGCCTCAGTGTTAGACTCTCCCTTATATAAAATTACCAGTGGTATACACGGGGCTTGATGTTAGGCTGTCTCTTATATAAAATTACCAGTAGTATACACAGGCCTCAGTGTTAGACTCTCCCTTATATAAAATTACCAGTGGTATACACGGGGCTTGATGTTAGGCTGTCTCATATAAAATTACCAGTAGTATACACAGGCCTCAGTGTTAGACTCTCCCTTATATAAAATTACCAGTGGTATACACGGGGCTTGATGTTAGACTCTCCCTTATATAAAATTACCAGTGGTATACACAGGCCTCAGTGTTAGACTCTCCCTTATATAAAATTACCAGTGGTATACACGGGGCTTGATGTTAGGCTGTCTCTTATATAAAATTACCAGTAGTATACACAGGCCTCAGTGTTAGACTCTCCCTTATATAAAATTACCAGTGGTATACACGGGGCTTGATGTTAGGCTGTCTCTTATATAAAATTACCAGTAGTATACACAGGCCTCAGTGTTAGACTCTCCCTTATATAAAATTACCAGTGGTATACACGGGGCTTGATGTTAGACTCTCCCTTATATAAAATTACCAGTGGTATACACAGGCCTCAGTGTTAGACTCTCCCTTATATAAAATTACCAGTGGTATACACAGGCCTCAGTGTTAGACTCTCCCTTATATAAAATTACCAGTGGTATACACGGGGCTCGGTGTTAAGCTCTCTCTTATTTAGCTTCTATTTCTCAGACCTTTAGGCCAGTATTTCCTCCCCATAGTTATCTAGGTTTGCAGATTACTACAAATTGGGTGTTGTCATTTGATCATCCACTCACTCACAAGTGCTCAAGTATTGGTTAGATTTAGACCCATGCTAAGAATTTATGCAGTATAGTTCATTAGTTCATTTTGGTAAATAAAACATTTCATATACTGCATTTGTGACACACCTCTCCAATCTGATACGGCTGTAAGGGATCTAGTCCACTGATTTTTTTACTCATGAATCTCTATGGTCTCTCAAGTCGAGTGACACGTTTAGACAAATTCATGCTAATCAGAGATTCATAACTAGAAAGATCAATGGGCTAAAAAATAAATCTTAGTTATTATGACAGACAGACAGGCAGCCCTCTCTCTATGCTCAGTGTCTTATAGGGTTTTGTGAACAGACTTAAGTCATGAAATATATAACCGCCTTTGACCTCTTATCCATTTGCAGAATAAATGGATTCCCAACTACATGATTAACAGAACTACACTTTCATCATCATATACGCAGAACATAGGGTTTCCTCCTGCTTTGGAACAAACTTTCAGTCAAGCAGGGTCACACCCTGGGCAGCTTCAAATTCTACTTTGGTCTTTATTGTCTTGCTCTCCTTGATGTTGGAGGGAACTTTCAAATGTGTTACTGGCTGACTGATTGTCTAGTACATACCTATGAACCTGCCAAGATTGTGTTTCAATTAAAGTCCTGTAATACATGCAAGCAGAATGCCTCTAACCTTCAATGCAAGACAGGACTGAAGTGGATTAAGTGGGTAACCTCACAATGAATGAAAAACTGGATGCATAATCCAGGCAGCATAATTTACTGATAAATCATTACAATATTATCCACTACAATTTGCATCGGCTCTAAATGGGTACTGGTAAATAGTATATATCCTAAAAATGTTAAACCGAATACAAGTGCTATTCATTACCTCTGCTAATCTCTCATTCTTCATTTACCAATTGTAGGCAAACTCATCACCAACGTCCTTGACCCTTCTAGACATGATCTCATCAGTTTCCTCTTCAACATCAACCTAACTCAGCTTATTCAGAAATTAATTATACCAAATGTACATGCGGTTATCCTCTTCCTGACATCCTTTTAACCAACAAACCCAGGTACATATGCCATACAGTCCTTTACCTTCTCTAACCCTACACAGTTTTGGAAAGAAGTTAACAGCAGAATACTCTAAAACAAGAGACCTTTCTTTAACCAATACCTCAGAAAAATTAGCCAAATAATTCTTTAACCGCCTATCCTTCAATGATCTCCAAACACTAATACCTTTTGAGCATTATATCCCTTTAAGTTAAAAAAGATCTCCCTTAAAGAAACAAGAAAGGTCTTGCAATCCTTGTCCAATTGTGGATCTCCTGAAAGTGATGGGCTCATACCCTGGTTTCTAAAACTATTTTAGGAACAGTTATCCTCTCTCATTTGCAGCTTGTTTAACCCATCAATCCCAAAGCAGAAATGTTTAAATTTGTGGAAAAATGCAGCAACCACACAGATATTAAACTGTACCACGCCTGTTCATATCTCATACCATATACCAATATGACGTACTTTCACAGCACAAGCATTTTTTATACAAAATAGATCACAAACTGCCTTGCATATGTTGAAACTATCCTTACAAATATCTAAATATACCACCTCAATCACACCCTTTTTGAACTCATAAAAGCCTTAGACTCTCCACATTACCTGCGTTGCACACTCCAGCTTTGGACCCTCCACCTTAAACTAGTTTTCAAGCTTTTTCATTAATACAGGATCTGAATTGCCTAGTTAAGTTTAATTCTGTTGTCTGACAAAAAAGCAATTACTATAAAGTGGAAATCAAAGTCTAAACCAACCATAGCTGAAGCAGTAAATGTAACACAGATAAAAGAACAGGAAGTGGAATCTTTAGAAAAGGGTAGAGTAGTAAATTAAATTGTGGGAACAATACACACAAAAAAATCTTTTGGAGAAGGAATGATGTTTAAGAGAAGGCAGGAACTGAACACTTTATGAATTATTTGTATAAAACAATATATGTGAAGTACCATGTTTGTAAACATGAAGTTGTAAATATGGTTTGATTACTTTTATATAAATGTAAGTTTGCCTGCATTACAAGTTATAATTCAGTTAAGGTAGTTTTGAAAAAAAAAAAAAAAGGTAATAAAGTTAAAAGCTAAAAAATAATGGTGGGTAAAGGACCAAAATCAGGGACAGCTATAGTCTTTATATACTTAGTAACTTGGCAGAATAACAGGCTTTGCGTTAGTTTGCTTCCTTGAAGGGCAAGTCTGAAAGTCAACTTAAACTATTTTCAAACGTGGACTTCTTCAGATCACTGTTAATGCCAGAGCTACAGTATTTCTTAATTGAACACTGATAAGCTCAGGCTGCAATCTATGTAGTTATCATACCTCTCAATATCTATGTAGTTATCATACTTCTCAACCTCTTAGAGCAAACCATCTGGACAAAGCTTAAAATGATGGGGGGACAAAGGCCCAAAAACTAGAGAGAGATTTTCAATATTACTCTTAGAATCTTTGGCAGTTGCTAAAATAACAGTATTTGTGTTAGCATACATGTTTCAAAGGATATGAAGCCTGAAACTCAACTGTATGTCATTATTTACTGACTTCAGTACTCAGCAATTTACCAGAAAACCACAAATCTTATGAGGAACAGCCACAAATTTGGACATTCTGTGAAAATATGGTAGTTATATGTAACCTATTTCTTTTACCTCATAATAGGATCTTTTGCATCTTATAAACCATATGGTTAGAGGTCATAACTCTCAAATGTCCTAAATTTTGCAGAATGCCAATATTTTTGCTTCATACATTTTGGTCTCTTTCTCATAAAATGTGTAGTTTACTGGCAAACCATTAAGGATTGCAGTCACTAAATGATGACAGAAAACTAAGTTTCAGACTTCATATCCTTCAGAAAAATGCATGCTAATGTAAAACTGTTATTCTAATAAGCTTATAATGGCAATGTTTACAAATCTGGCCCTGATTTTACACTGTTGTCCCCCCATTATTTTTGACTTTGGCAAGAATTATTGCACAAAATGATGAAGGGTATGCTACATTCCCTGCTGATGTAACCATTTGATGTCTGAAGTTGTGAGAACTGGGTTAGACGGGTATTTCTTCATGGCTATTGTGTTTCCAGCCTCAGTCAATGGCAACTTATCATGTAAACCTTGTAACTGTTACACAGTTATAGGGAGTGTGGTTTAAGGCATTCAGTCCAAGTTCTGTCAGACTGCAGTCAGACTGCTATTGAAGCAGGAAACAGTTTTCTGTTGTTACGCACAAGACTGAAAATGTGCAAAGCTGAGAAAGTCATGTTATCACTTTCTGCAGTTCATTATGTACTTGCTGTGAAACATATAAGGTAGTCTGAGTCATACATATTTATATGTGAAAGGTAGTACAGTTTCATTTAACCTTTCTTAGTAATGAAGTATAAATATTTTAAATTGTTTATGAATGTTAGTAATTTCCCCTGCACACTCGCCCAACATCCATCATTATTCAGTTCTGGAAAAAAAAAAGTGAGTAGTTTTGCTTGGCAGTCAGGTGTTCCTTTTCTCCAAGTTAGTGTGACCTCTGACAGCAGAGATGTAGGGATCTCCCCATTAAGAGTGCAAAAGGTTTACCAATGTGCATTTCGCATGTGCAAATTCAAGGCTGAAACTCGTGGGTATAAAATAGGTGTTGCCAAGGTTCTTCCTATAGACGGATAAAGCTGCTACTTGCTGGGATTCTGAATGCTTCTTGATTTATGGCCCACAAAATAAATGCACTTAAATTGCTTGCAAAACAGAAGTGATTAATAATGTACAGAGTTTAAGATGCTGCTTTTAAATCTAGTACAAAAGTAAAGCAGATATGGAAGACTGAACACCAGATTGCAAAAGAATCCTCAGTGTTTTAGAAGCTAACTGTGAGGGTGTTCACTAATTCAATATTATAGGTTCGGGATTTGCATTCTCAGACACTTCTCTGAGTTGAGACTGCAGTAATTTTGCACTGGATCAGGCAGTCACTGTTCATAAAATGCTTTTCTGTGCCTCCACATACGTTTAGAAATGATGCTGTTCTATTAGAAACACAGACTCGCACAGCTCGAATGTCTGTGCCATTTTCTGTCACTTCCTTCATCACATATGTCACTTTCTCAATAAACAAATCTCTTGTCACCCTTTATATCTGTTAAATGTTTCTGTTAGCTTCATACGGTGCTTCCCCCATTTCTGTTAGTTCGTAGTAATTTCTGGAATTTCACATTGTACATTTCGGAAGTGCCAGTCCTCCTCCACATTTTCTTCTTTCTTTTCCCCTCATCTTCTTGCTGCTACCCTCTGTAGCCTAAAGCAGCTGATGGCACACTGTGTCATAACACACCGACAGAGTGGCCATGTGAATTGTGTTACTGGGGAGTCAGGTACATTCCTCTGCGCTGTTTTAGCACACCGATCCTCATCTGCATTTCCTGACACATGCGAATGCCATAGTATAATCCACTGCTGCAAAGATGACTTATTCCTCAGAAAGGATGGTGGACCTGAATGTGCTGCATTGCAGACTTCTGTTTTGAAATGTATGAGCTGTCGAACAATATATGAATTCAATTACAACTGCATGTGTAATACAGCACATACTATAGCACAAACAGTTATTTTTTTTAATGGTAATGTGACAGTTGATTTGTATTTGGGAATATAACTGGCAAAGGTTTGGTAAGATTAGCATGATCACATTATATTTTCTGGAACTTTTAGGGGTTTCCAACTCAGAAATGGAAAATCTACTGGTTGCCATTGTTGCTTGACTGTAGGGGGTAGGGGGGCAGGAGACACTCTGCTTTATGTCCAGAGATGTGTGGTGATGCACAGAGGAATACTGCAAACATTTATGTGTCAGTGGCAGGAGTCTATTGTAGAAACCACACTGAATTGCAGATAGTTGCAGGACTTGACCAGCTAGCAAAGGGGAAATGTGAATGGAAAGACCAATTTGTCAGAGGCTGTAAATGCAGTTGTTCTTCCTGGAGGTTAGCATCACTAATTAACAGTCTTATACTGTGATTAAAGATTTTTCTAATCACTGTGCTTCTGCAGGAAGTAGTGACTGCTTAGGAACGCAGGCAGACAGACAGACACACACACTTTTTGTGACACAGCCACTCCAATAATTTCTTTGCATTTATAAATGCAACTGAGCTTCATCGCCTACCAACAAGCACCTTGCATCAGTACAACACACAACTCTGTGTAACATACAGGATTATCAATTACTTGAACCAGTGCTGCTGTCTTTTGAGACAGAGCTGGTTGGATGAGGTCCAATCTACTGAGAACAAGCTGTACAATGCCAGCCTAACGAATACACTACTCATTAAGGGTAATGCTTAGAGTTCTTAGGATATTGTATGCATACGGTCATGGGGTCGGCTATAATCACTCAGGTCCCAAGTGTTCTAAGAGCAACTCCAGTCCGTGTTCAGGCGAGATGAGGCAGCCATGTGGAGAGAGTGCCACACCTCCTTTGAACATGTGGCCAAGAATGAGCAAGGAAACTGTGGCAGCTGTCATGAGGAGAGGGTAGGGGTAAGATATAACATTTCATACAGCAATCAGGACGGGGAAATTTGGTTTGGAGAGTTTTAGCACTAGAGGTCAGAAGAGAAGTTTTGGGTTAAGAAGCAGGAGTGGATTATTAGGTTTATGAAGACACTGTGGACTTTAGGGTTAGGAAGGGACAAGTGCAATTTTAGGTTTAAGTAGTGATTGGGGAATTTAAGGTTCGGGAACAGCACGGGAAGTATTGTGGTTAGGGTTAGAGACTGGGTGGTGGTTTTAGTGTTGGAGTTAGGGCTGTGCTAGTATAATGTAATTCAGAGGGTTTTGTCATGGGACAGCTTGGTCATTATGTACAGAGCTTGGGGGGGTCAGTGGACATACCGTTTAGAAGAAGTTGCAATGAGTGTGTCATGAGCTATTGTAGTAGAACCCTGACACATCATTACTGAAGTTGTAATAGTAATATCAGAGTGCTGATAATTAAGTGGGGGTGGGAACTCATCTCCATGTCCTCCCAATTAATACACTTGCTTCAGTGTTTCTGTTGTATGTCGACAGCAGACATGCCTTTTGCCATACCTATTTTTGGTATGTTGGGCACACTAAATAATGATTTACTGAACCTTCACGCAGTACACCACTATTGGTTCTGCTTAATTAGACAGACATTCAAAGAACTGAACTGACTGAAAACAAATTGCTGAAAATGATTTGAGTTAAACACCCCCTGCATTGGCCATGTTCCATCCACACTTCTTACCATTCTTATTCCGAGTTTCCACTCTCCTAAACAAAGAAAGGCATTTCTATTTTTACAAAGAAATCTATGCATTGTGTGCCTCACAATGGAAATACATCAGTAAGAAGGTGGTGAGGATTTCTCCATGGTAAATGTATGTATACATACATTCTATTTTGCTGGTGCCAGCAGGTGACAGTATATCTATCTAGTCTGCCGTTTAAGTGCATTCCTTTCCTACATTTCTCCTCACTCTTCAGACGCCTGTTCCACATTCTCCTGAATGAATATCGATGAGGAAATCCACCGAGGCATTTTGCTAAATAGTTCCACAGGTCCTTGTTCTGAAGAGTTGTTTTTAGAGATGCAGGAAGTAGTTGTTCTGTGAATCCACTGCATCTGCCCCATGCTTTCCCCTTTATTCTTCACATCATTTGCATCTTGTACACCAGTATCATATACCCTGTCTTTTTTGGTCTTAAGTGAGAAGAGCTGAGTAGCTTCTGTAGTCTCTGGCCTTATCTCTTCCTTTCCACCCCACAGACGTTTCTGAAGACTAGAAGCATTACCCCCTTGCTTTTGGAATCTACCTCCTTGAAGAAACTTACCAACATTCTTTTTGCTTCTGCCACAACCTTCTCATTCTGTTGCTTGTGGTCCATTGAATGTTTCATCCCTTGGTCAGCTCTGTTGCTGTCATTTCCACCCCTTAATTCTTCATTCCAGGATTGTTCCGGCCAAAGTACAATGAATCCAGCCTTTGTTAATCCTTACATGTACTGTTACCCATCCTCCAATGTTGTGCCTTTACATCATCAGACACCAGGATGATCCTGCATCCTTCAATGTTGTGCCTTTACATCATCAGAGACTGGGATGATCCTTTTCACTAGTCACAGGTTCGTTACATCATCAGAGACCAGGATGATCCTTTTCTCTAGTCACAGGTTCATACTATCTATGTAGTTCAAGACGCCATTGAGGAGCCTACCCCAGTCTCTCAATAAACCTAAAGTTCTTTGAAGGTCACGGAGAAGAAAAATGAAGGTGGGAAGATTAAAAGTTTGTACTAGTACAGGAAATGACTTATTAAGAAGTAAAAGCTTTATTCTTGTGTGATAATTGCCACACATATTCCCAGAGACAAATGCACACTGAGGAGTACTGCCCCCAGAAAAGATCCCTGCAGTACCCCATTACTCACTTTCCTAATTCCTGACATCATTCCCCCTCAGCACAATCTGCCCCCCTGTTGTATCCCCAGTTCAACCAGACATTACTTCAGCTCCTTGGTTTTACTGGGGCAGGAACAAGTGCAATTTTCCTATTGATCTCCTGACAGGTGCAAATCAAAGACCTTGCTGAAGTTCAGATATACTATAGCTACTGGTATTCCACTGTTGAATTCACCTGTGTCACAGTCATAAAACTAAATAAGGTTTGATTGACAGCTCCTTATGGCCATGTACCAGTGCTGGCTGTTGTCCTGGAGATTTCTGTCCTCTAAGCACCTTAATAGCTTTCCCTTCAGTTCTGTCCCTATGATTTTTTCCTGTCACTGTTTTTAAGCTAACAGACCTGCATTTTTTGGAATGTCCCTGTTTCCCACTCATTGTTTCCAGTCCTCATGCATTTCTACACCAGCCAGTAGTAGACGAGGATCTGTTTTGGGAGGGGTCTGTTCACACTGTGGACAAGGTTCTGAGAAATACATGAAGCAGCCCACATGGTCTTTATCCTATACTCTCCAAGGGCAGCCAGATCCCTGTTGTCTCCTCCATTTGTATCTTGGTGTCTGTCCACTGGCCTCTCCGTTATACGCTCCCTCAGTCCCACAATGATACAGTTCCTTTGTGAAGAGTAAAACAATGTGTTCATTTAGTTGCTGTAGCTTTTTCCTAACCTTCTGTCATCTCTTTACTCATCCTAGCCAGACCTGCCCCTCCCTTCTCCCTTTCTGCTATCTGCCTAAAATGCCCCTCTTAACATTCTTCATCCCTACTGCCAACGCCCTTTCAACTTTCACCTTTCTTCCCTCATGGCTATGTTGCCCTTCTGCTAGTATCATATTGTACTCTGCCTCTTCAATGTCCCCATGTCTCCTCCACTTCCTTACCCTAAGTATGTGATCAGTGTTAGTGGCACAGCAGATAGCACTCTCTCTTTTGGTGCAGAAGGTTATGAGTTCTCCCACACCAAGTAGATCAATTGCTAACACTATAGTGCAGCATAAGGGGGTGGGTTGCTGCACTTCTCAGTGGGCTATACTTTGGATGAGATGTTAAACTGAGGCCTCATGTACTTGAGCTGGAGTAGTTCAATGGATTGTAAGAGATCCCACAGTATCAATGAAATGAACTGGAGGAACTCCCCAGTGCCCTGGCCAATTTCCCCAAGTCGCATGAAAAGCACCTTGGTCTCCCCTAAAAGAAGGTAATTGCCTAATGAACTAACCCAGTCAGCAAAGGATAAATAAAATAATCACCTAATGAACTAACCCGTCAGCAAAGGATGAATAAAATAATCGCCTAATGAACTAACCCAGTCAGCAAAGGATGAATAAAATAATCGCCTAATGAACTAACCCGTCAGCAAAGGATGAATAAAATAATCACCTAATGAACTAACCCAGTCAGCAAAGGATGAATAAAATAATCGCCTAATGAACTAACCAGTCAGCAAAGGATGAATAAAATAATCGCCTAATGAACTAACCCAGTCAGCAAAGGATGAATAAAATAATCGCCTAATGAACTAACCCGTCAGCAAAGGATAAATAAAATAATCGCCTAATGAACTAACCCGTCAGCAAAGGATAAATAAAATAATCGCCTAATGAACTAACCCGTCAGCAAAGGATGAATAAAATAATCGCCTAATGAACTAACCCGTCAGCAAAGGATGAATAAAATAATCGCCTAATGAACTAACCCGTCAGCAAAGGATGAATAAAATAATCGCCTAATGAACTAACCCGTCAGCAAAGGATGAATAAAATAATCGCCTAATGAACTAACCCGTCAGCAAAGGATGAATAAAATAAAATGCTACTCTTATATGCCTATACTAGCCTTTTCTTCTTTTTTGCCCTTTTTTGTTCTTCCTCCTACCCTTACCCACAGTCCTTTGCCTTGCATTCCTGACCATTCATATAGCTTGGCTGTGCACAGTCACCTAACTCATCCTTGACCATCTCCCAGGTTCAGCATAACATACCTTCCTAAAATATCAAACTATCATCTTTGTCTCTGTCTTCTTACCCCCATCCCCAATTTTAAATTACATAATGACATGATTGCTGTTCACTGACAGGACCTTAATTGGACATCTTTCATTGTTAGGACTCCATTCAGTTTTTCCCCTCATGTTAGGATGCTGGACTAGTTGACTGACCCCCTTATGAGCCAAAACATCAGTCAACTACTGCTCCCTTCCCTCCCAAGAGTTTGGCATCTGTCAATCTACACCTGGTAGATTCATACCCCCCAGCATAATTATCCTCCTCCTTCTACCCCCACTCCTTTATTTTCATCTTCAGTCTCTCATTTTCACCTGGCTATGTCTGGGAGATAACACACTGTACCACTCTCCTTCTTCTGACGTGTGTGCAAGATAATACAAATTACGAGTCTCTTCTTCCTGTGACATGTCTGGGAGATAACATGCTGTATCGTTATGAACAGCGCAGTGGTGCAGAGGTTAACATTGTTGCCTTACAGCAAGAGGTTCTCCAGTTAGATTCTCAGCTGGGGTGCCTTCAGTGTGGAGTCTGCATGTCCTCCCTGCATTTGTGTTCGTTTCTTCCAGGTAATCTAGTTTTCCCCCACATTCCAAAGACATGCATCTGGAGCATTTCTTCCTGGGCCTCCTCAGAAAATAGGTTTTGTCCTAATTGGACTTTCCTGGTCAACAAATGCTAAATAAATAAATATATCATTCTATTTTTCCTCTGATGTGTCTTGGAGATGATGCATTGTATCAAGCCACCAACATTTGCTCTGGTTTTCTTCCTCCTTTCTGCCCTGACATCTGATGCCCTCCTTTCTGTAATCTGCCCCTCCACCCTCTGCTCTTGCATCAGTGCACATTTTCCTGCCCAAACTCCTTACATTTGCACAGTCATCCTAATCTTAACTTAAAGGTATAATCACTGACAGCATTCCTACCCAGAATTATATAGTAGTGTCTCTTCAGTACTAAACTAGAACCTGTTGCTTGTACGGAGTTCAGGTCTCACGCCCTCATCCTACCAGTGCCGTTATTCTCCCTTGTTTTGTTCCTTTGCATGTTGGCTGCTACTACAGTAATACTTAGCTGTCTTCTCTGGAATCTCCCTGGTACCCATACGCACCAAAACATGTATCTACCCCATTGGTGATCACTCTGGTCACCATGTATCTACCCCATTGGTGATCACTCTGGTGACCATGTATCTACCCCATTGGTGATCACTCTGGTCACCATGTATCTACCCCATTGGTGATCACTCTGGTCACCATGCAGCTACCCCATTGGTGATCACTCTGATCACCATGTATCTACCCCATTGGTGATCACACTGGTCACCTCCATGCCTTAATGAGTCTAAGCCTTGACTCTGGTTTCACTGAAATCTGGTCTCTCCTTTCTCTTTTGTTTCTGAGTCTGCAATCACCAGTACTCCATTCTTTGAGTCTCCTTTACTTCCTGCCCTCATGCCACTACCTCTCATATCTGTAACCTTTTTCTCCACAATTCCACCACTCACTGCCTTATCCCTGAGCTGCCTTTAATGCTTTCCCCAGTCCTTCCATGTTATTCCTACCAGTCTTTGCCATTGTTCAGTCTTGATTGTCCTGTTCCTGTCCTAGTTGGCTGTTATTTTTCCTAGCTCGCTACCTAATTATCTCCTGCTCTTCTTGAGATGCAGACTGCTAAATGTCCACCTTTTCCACCATCTCCCTTTCATCACTTGTCATTGCTTTTTTATCTGTCCTTCCATCACGGCTTTCTTCTCCTGTCTTTCATCTCCATCATTCTTTCTCTGCCTTACTGTGTGCCTCCAAACGTGACTGCATTCATCAGGCAGTTTCAGCTCATATCCTCCTGCATCATGGTTTCCTCCTAACTGTCTTTGTCTGCAGCACCACTTTATTATTTATCACCAAACTAGCCAATCCACTGCCACCTTCAGCTGTCTTATTCTGTCATTCACCTACATACCTCACATCCCTAGCTTTCAAAGCTCACTGAACCAGTTATTCTACATCCTGTGCACCTCACAAATATTTCCTCTTTTGCTCCTGTTCAGCCTGCAAATATACATGTGCTGTTTTATATACTTTGGTCTATGCCAAACTTACGGTCATTCAGTTTCAGTCACACAACATTTGGCACAACTGAGTAGAACCAAATCACTGCTGTACCTACTGAAGGATCTAGTCAGGAACAGATCAAATTTAATATTAATTTGGAGGTTGTGAACAGAAATTAACTGGGAACAGATTAATTAATGAACAGATATAAATGATGGCCTAATAAGGAACAGAGCATGTGAGATTTTCATCAAGCCCTGAAATTTTAAACCATTCTGTACATGGAGAGTTTCATTTAGGGTACAGATGGAAAATTGCAGGTGTTTGTTTTTGCACAGAATTTGCACAGGAAAATTAACATTTTTGGAAAAGACAACTGTATGCATTTTACATGCAGTAACCCATGAGATCAGACAGGTTAGAAAAAGGAGGTATGGACAGGGAAAGGAGACAAAGGTGTTTAAGATCTGATTGTACATGCAACAGACATTAGCAGATGTTGAGTTTTTCATAGGTTCATAGGGGTATATTAGGCTAATGGTCACATGGGCCTTTGTAAGCTGAGCCATGTATCCCAAATGTATCTGACAGATTTTGGTACCCTAAGGTTATTTTAGAGGGGAATATATGCAGGTTGGTGATTGGGTGGTCAAACATTTGCAGGCTACTTCTGGCTATTAGAGACAAAGGTGACAGACCAAGAGTGAATTTATGATTCCCTCCCACTGGTCCAAGTAAAGTAATACTTGAATTGGGTTAGAGAAAAACTCTACTTCAAATGGATGGGAAGCCTGCTCCAGAGAAGGAGTAGTCTCTAAGACAGATACCTGTCTCTTCAACATGTAGTGTTTATGTCTCAAACAAGGCTCAAGTCCCAAGATCAGGTAATGCAGATGATTTTTGTTTTGTGGATATGCAGAAGGTCCATTAGAGAAGGTACAAGGAAAGGATGCCAAGCATAGGTCAGCCCTCGGCAGTCTGTAGGAGACCGAATACAGAGATAGGGCCTTGAGGTGGTCTGCACAGGACATGCGACAGAATACAGGGATAGGGCCGTGAGGTGGTCTGCACAGGACATGCGACAGAACACAGAGATAGGGCCTTGAGGTGGTCTGCACAGGACATGCGACAGAATACAGGGATAGGGCCTTGAGGTGGTCTGCACAGGACATGCGACAGAATACAGGGATAGGACCTTGAGGTGGTCTGCACAGGACATGCGACAGAATACAGGGATAGGGCCTTGAGGTGGTCTGCACAGGACATGTGACAGAATACAGGGATAGGGCCTTGAGGTGGTCTGCACAGGACATGCGACAGAATACAGGGATAGGGCCTTGAGGTGGTCTGCACAGGACATGCAACAGAATACAGGGATAGGGCCTTGAGGTGGTCTGCACAGGACATGCGACAGAATACAGAGATAGGGCCTTGAGGTGGTCTGCACAGGACATGCGACAGAATACAGGGATAGGGCCTTGAGATGGTCTGCACAGGACATGTGACAGAATACAGGGATAGGGCCTTGAGGTGGTCTGCACAGGACACAGAATACAGGGATAGGGCCTTGAGGTGGTCTGCACAGGACATGTGACAGAATACAGGGATAGGGCCTTGAGGTGGTCTGCACAGGACATGTGACAGAATACAGGGATAGGGCCGTGAGGTGGTCTGCACAGGACACAGAATACAGGGATAGGGCCTTGAGGTGGTCTGCACAGGACATGCGACAGAATACCGGGATAGGGCCTTGAGGTGGTCTGCACAGGACATGCGACAGAATACAGGGATAGGGCCTTGAGGTGGTCTGCACAGGACATGCGACAGAATACAGGGATAGGGCCTTGAGGTGGTCTGCACAGGACATGCGACAGAACACAGGGATAGGGCCTTGAGGTGGTCTGCACAGGACATGTGACAGAATAAAGGGATAGGGCCTTGAGGTGGTCTGCACAGGACATGCGACAGAATACAGGGATAGGGCCTTGAGGTGGTCTGCAAAGGACATGCGACAGAATACAGGGATAGGGCCTTGAGGTGGTCTGCACAGGACATGCGACAGAATACAGAGATAGGGCCTTGAGGTGGTCTGCACAGGACATGCGACAGAATACAGGGACAGGGCCTTGAGGTGGTCTGCACAGGACATGCGACAGAATACAAGGATAGGGCCTTGAGGTGGTCTGCACAGGACATGCGACAGAATACAGAGATAGGGCCTTGAGGTGGTCTGCACAGGACATGCGACAGAATACAGGGATAGGGCCTTGAGGTGGTCTGCACAGGACATGCGACAGAATACAGGGATAGGGCCTTGGGTGGTCTGCACAGGACACAAAATACAGGGATAGGGCCTTGAGGTGGTCTGCACAGGACATGTGACAGAATACAGGGATAGGGCCTTGAGGTGGTCTGCACAGGACATGTGACAGAATACAGGGATAGGGCCTTGAGGTGGTCTGCACAGGACACAGAATACAGGGATAGGGCCTTGAGGTGGTCTGCACAGGACATGCGACAGAATACAGGGATAGGGCCGTGAGGTGGTCTGCACAGGACATGCGACAGAATACAGGGATAGGGCCGTGAGGTGGTCTGCACAGGACATGCTACAGAATACAGGGATAGGGCCTTGAGGTGGTCTGCACAGGACATGCGACAGAATACAGAGATAGGGCCTTGAGGTGGTCTGCACAGGACATGCGACAGAATACAGGGATAGGGCCTTGAGGTGGTCTGCACAGGACATGCGACAGAACACAGGGATAGGGCCTTGAGGTGGTCTGCACAGGACATGTGACAGAATACAGGGATAGGGCCTTGAGGTGGTCTGCACAGGACATGCGACAGAATACAGGGTTAGGGCCTTGAGGTGGTCTGCACAGGACATGCGACAGAATACAGGGATAGGGCCTTGAGGTGGTCTGCACAGGACACAGAATACAGGGATAGGGCTTTGAGGTGGTCTGCACAGGACATGTGACAGAATACAGGGATAGGGCCTTGAGGTGGTCTGCACAGGACATGTGACAGAATACAGGGATAGGGCCGTGAGGTGGTCTGCACAGGACACAGAATACAGGGATAGGGCCTTGAGGTGGTCTGCACAGGACATGCGACAGAATACAGGGATAGGGCCTTGAGGTGGTCTGCACAGGACATGCGACAGAATACAGGGATAGGGCCTTGAGGTGGTCTGCACAGGACATGCGACAGAATACAGGGATAGGGCCTTGAGGTGGTCTGCACAGGACATGCGACAGAACACAGGGATAGGGCCTTGAGGTGGTCTGCACAGGACATGTGACAGAATACAGGATAGGGCCTTGAGGTGGTCTGCAAAGGACATGCGACAGAATACAGGGATAGGGCCTTGAGGTGGTCTGCACAGGACATGCGACAGAATACAGGGATAGGGCCTTGAGGTGGTCTGCACAGGACATGCGACAGAATACAGGGATAGGGCCTTGAGGTGGTCTGCACAGGACACAGAATACAGGGATAGGGCCTTGAGGTGGTCTGCACAGGACATGTGACAGAATACAGGGATAGGGCCTTGAGGTGGTCTGCACAGGACATGTGACAGAATACAGGGATAGGCCTTGAGGTGGTCTGCACAGGACACAGAATACAGGGATAGGGCCTTGAGGTGGTCTGCACAGGACATGCGACAGAATACAGGGATAGGGCCTTGAGGTGGTCTGCACAGGACATGCGACAGAATACAGAGATAGGGCCTTGAGGTGGTCTGCACAGGACATGCGACAGAATACAGGGACAGGGCCTTGAGGTGGTCTGCACAGGACATGCGACAGAATACAGGGATAGGGCCTTGAGGTGGTCTGCACAGGACATGCGACAGAATACAGAGATATGCAGAAGGTCCATTAGAGCAGGTACAAGGAAAGGATGCCAAGCATAGGTCAGCCCTCGGCAGTCTGTAGGAGACCGAATACAGAGATAGGGCCTTGAGGTGGTCTGCACAGGACATGCGACAGAATACAGGGATAGGGCCTTGAGGTGGTCTGCACAGGACATGCGACAGAATACAGGGATAGGGCCTTGGGTGGTCTGCACAGGACACAAAATACAGGGATAGGGCCTTGAGGTGGTCTGCACAGGACATGTGACAGAATACAGGGATAGGGCCTTGAGGTGGTCTGCACAGGACATGTGACAGAATACAGGGATAGGGCATTGAGGTGGTCTGCACAGGACACAGAATACAGGGATAGGGCCTTGAGGTGGTCTGCACAGGACATGCGACAGAATACAGGGATAGGGCCGTGAGGTGGTCTGCACAGGACATGCGACAGAATACAGGGATAGGGCCGTGAGGTGGTCTGCACAGGACATGCGACAGAATACAGGGATAGGGCCTTGAGGTGGTCTGCACAGGACATGCGACAGAATACAGAGATAGGGCCTTGAGGTGGTCTGCACAGGACATGCGACAGAATACAGGGATAGGGCCTTGAGGTGGTCTGCACAGGACATGCGACAGAACACAGGGATAGGGCCTTGAGGTGGTCTGCACAGGACATGTGACAGAATACAGGGATAGGGCCTTGAGGTGGTCTGCACAGGACATGCGACAGAATACAGGGTTAGGGCCTTGAGGTGGTCTGCACAGGACATGCGACAGAATACAGGGATAGGGCCTTGAGGTGGTCTGCACAGGACACAGAATACAGGGATAGGGCTTTGAGGTGGTCTGCACAGGACATGTGACAGAATACAGGGATAGGGCCTTGAGGTGGTCTGCACAGGACATGTGACAGAATACAGGGATAGGGCCGTGAGGTGGTCTGCACAGGACACAGAATACAGGGATAGGGCCTTGAGGTGGTCTGCACAGGACATGCGACAGAATACAGGGATAGGGCCTTGAGGTGGTCTGCACAGGACATGCGACAGAATACAGGGATAGGGCCTTGAGGTGGTCTGCACAGGACATGCGACAGAATACAGGGATAGGGCCTTGAGGTGGTCTGCACAGGACATGCGACAGAACACAGGGATAGGGCCTTGAGGTGGTCTGCACAGGACATGTGACAGAATACAGGGATAGGGCCTTGAGGTGGTCTGCAAAGGACATGCGACAGAATACAGGGATAGGGCCTTGAGGTGGTCTGCACAGGACATGCGACAGAATACAGGGATAGGGCCTTGAGGTGGTCTGCACAGGACATGCGACAGAATACAGAGATAGGGCCTTGAGGTTGTCTGCACAGGACATGCGACAGAATACAGGGATAGGGCCTTGAGGTGGTCTGCACAGGACATGCGACAGAATACAGGGATAGGGCCTTGAGGTGGTCTGCACAGGACACAGAATACAGGGATAGGGCCTTGAGGTGGTCTGCACAGGACATGTGACAGAATACAGGGATAGGGCCTTGAGGTGGTCTGCACAGGACATGTGACAGAATACAGGGATAGGCCTTGAGGTGGTCTGCACAGGACACAGAATACAGGGATAGGGCCTTGAGGTGGTCTGCACAGGACATGCGACAGAATACAGGGATAGGGCCGTGAGGTGGTCTGCACAGGACATGCGACAGAATACAGGGATAGGGCCGTGAGGTGGTCTGCACAGGACATGCGACAGAATACAGGGATAGGGCCTTGAGGTGGTCTGCACAGGACATGCGACAGAATACAGAGATAGGGCCTTGAGGTGGTCTGCACAGGACATGCGACAGAATACAGGGATAGGGCCTTGAGGTGGTCTGCACAGGACATGTGACAGAATACAGGGATAGGGCCTTGAGGTGGTCTGCACAGGACATGCGACAGAATACAGGGATAGGGCCGTGAGGTGGTCTGCACAGGACATGCGACAGAATACAGGGATAGGGCCTTGAGGTGGTCTGCACAGGACATGCGACAGAATACCGGGATAGGGCCTTGAGGTGGTCTGCACAGGACATGCGACAGAATACAGGGATAGGGCCTTGAGGTGGTCTGCACAGGACATGCGACAGAATACAGACATAGGGCCTTGAGGTGGTCTGCACAGGACATGCGACAGAATACAGGGATAGGGCCTTGAGGTGGTCTGCACAGGACATGTGACAGAATACAGGGATAGGGCCTTGAGGTGGTCTGCACAGGACATGCGACAGAATACAGGGATAGGGCCTTGAGGTGGTCTGCACAGGACATGCGACAGAATACCGGGATAGGGCCTTGAGGTGGTCTGCACAGGACATGCGACAGAATACAGGGATAGGGCCTTGAGGTGGTCTGCACAGGACATGCGACAGAATACAGAGATAGGGCCTTGAGGTGGTCTGCACAGGACATGTGACAGAATACAGGGATAGGGCCGTGAGTCGGTCTGCATAGGACATTTTACTTATGCTCTGTATTCCTTTCGTGAGGAACTTCTGTGAACACTCCAGTTGTTGCATGTGTCTTGTCAGTTATATACCAAAGGAGGTTTTGTACTCAATGATTGGTCTGATGAGGGCTGAATACAGTGGAATGATGACTTTCTTGGACCTAAATGCCGTTATCCTTACTTATACTTTTCACAACATAGAATTATTTCCTTACTACTGTAGACATGTGATGGTCAGAGGCGAGATTGCAGTATATGTCTGTCCCCAAGTCTCTGACTACTGGGCCTTCTCTTAGGGGTGTATTATCAATGAGGTGGTTTCCTGGAATAGCCAACTCCCCAAATGATACTATTATGCATTTCTCGGTATTGAACTTCAGACCATGGGTCTGGCAACAGCTGTCTGCCCTTTTGGAAGATATTAGTTACTGGGAGAAGATTCTTTGACTGCACATAGTTTGCAATCATCGTAGTCATCCAGAGGCTGCAGGACTTGACTTTGACCTTGCCTTCTGAGAAGTAGATGCCAAAAAGGAGCAGACCCAGTACACAGCCCTGAGGGGCTCCACTAGTGAATGGCCTCTTTGTGGAGGTGGACTCCAGTATCCTAACCTCCTGGATCCTGTGGGCCAGCTGGCTATCCAGTGTGCAACATATTTTATGCCTATATCCATGAGTTTGTTTACAATGCCTGAGTGGGGTAGTGTGTAAAATACCTTAGTCAGGTGAAGGTGGGCAGTATGCACCATTGTTCCCTCATCCATTGCCTTGGTCACCTTCTCAAAGAAGTCCACTAGGCTGAGTAGGCATGATCTACCCTTGACAAAACCAAACTGGGTTGTATCCATACCACTGAACAATACAGATTTTCACAGAATGTCCATATTTTTGTCACATATTTTTGGTCTGGTTCTCACAAATTATTTGCATACTATTGAGGACTGAAGTCAGAAAATAATGATATACATTTGAGAAACAGACTTCACAGCCTTCAGAAAATTAATGATAAAGCAAAACCCGATGTTCTATCATCTTTCTAAAAAGACACAATGGGGGGGGGGGGTGTCACTGCCTACAAAGGCACTATGGGGGAGGGGAAGGACAATATTTTACAAAAAATGGAAAAGCCTAGCAGGGACAGGTGCAGACCATCCTTGGTAAAGCATGATGTTCTGTTGACCATGTCACCCCAGGCTGACAAATACTGTACTCCCTTGGAATGACACCAAAAACTAAGCCAACTGTTGAAATCGAAAATCTTTTGTTCATATTGTGGCATCATCTTTGGTGAAAGTAAAATGCTGCTGTATGCTAGGCTCATACCAGCCTGACACATGTTCTAAGTGCTCCATGATGTCTCTCTTCATACAGTCCAGGGAGGTATGTCTTAGTTCATTTATACCCGCATGGACTCTGAGTCATACTGGTAATTGTGGTTTAATAACTTCAGTTTGTGGATGATTTGGCAGATTCTGGCCCCTGATAGACAACTGACCATGATTTTCTATTTATTAAACCTGTTGAGCAGGACATCTGTATGTCTCTCAATGCAGTCTCTCATGTTTAAAATACTGGGTAGTGTGTTGGCTTCCCTTATGGGTTTTGTAGTTGAGGCTCCAGAAGTGTGGCTGTATGTGTTGTGTTGGGTGTTGTTCTAGTGGGTTGCATTTGCGGCTGCTGAGGCTTTGTTTTGTAGGAAGAATGTCCGTGAGGTGGTTGGGACTTAGGAATGTTGCTTTTATGTGCCTAAGCATAAGCTGGTCTATGTGGTGGGTCAGTACTCTGAGTGGTGGGTGTAATGCTTACATTACCAACAACCAGTTATTTTGAGTGGTTTTGTATGAGAGTCCTTGCTTCCGGTGATATTGTGCAATACACATCGCTCACGTATTGTAACCATTTCTGTAAGGATTAGTTGGGTGTCACCAAACATCAGATTATTCCCACATTGTCTCAGGTTGCCCACATCTACCAAACTGCCAGCGGAGAAATTGGGAAAGTGCCCATACATGGTGTCAAGTGTTTTTCAGGTGAACTACAAAGAGGTGGTAGAGCAGGCTAACTTGGGTGCTATGAGGGTAGAAACTACCACTAGGTTACATATCATTAAAGTCGTGCGGCAGTGCTCCTCAGAGTGCAAGCAACTTAGTACTGGAGAAAGTTACAGGGGAAGGTTTTGTAGGTTTCTAATTTGCCTGCATTGATACAAGGTGATGCTAAATGTCACTGAGTGATGAGAACTGGAATTACAGACTGAAAGAAAAGTGACTAAACCAATAAAAAGCCCTCTGACCTATGAAATGATCTCACTTTAAGCCTACCTGTGCATTTCTCAACTCGGACAGATCAGACTACCCCTTCTACTGCCACAAGAATTACAGTCCCAGTCTTCTTAAAGCAAAACACACACTAATTAGCCAAAAGTGAAAAGGTACCAGAAACAAATCAAACAACTAGCTACAAGTAATTTCAACGTGATTCTGAGGCAGACAAGCCAGCAATAAGGAATACATGCTTTAAGGCAATTTCAAAGCACACTAACAGCAGCTAGAGCAAGGAAAAGGAAGTATACTTTACAGTAATGAAATCAGAAAATTGCAGTAAAATACTTGTTGAAAACAGAGCAGCAGTCTTCATTAATCTTAAAAATTATCCTTACTTATAACTATCTGCATTCTTGCTCTTATATTACCACTGTCACATTGAGATTAAAGTTTATCGTTTCTTTGGTTGTATTTCTGCTGTGCTAAGCCTGAAAATGTTCTGGGCAGACCAGTGCTTTATTTTGTTTAACAAACTGACCAAATAAATAAAAAGAAAATTGTCTTTGTAAATTAAGTACTCTGCAGATTCTAGCATATTTGGGAGTCACTGCAGACAACACCAACCAACCTACTGCTAAGAAGCAGGCTTATTTTGAAACATGAAACCCTGCAAAATCATCACAGTCCCCAGTTCTTGTTTCCCGTGTCCGATGTCCTCGGATGTTGGGAAGTACTGGACAAATGAATCTGAAGAGCAGCAGTCGATGGTTCTAACCTCCACTCTATTCAGGTAATGTGCAGTAGGTGTTTGGAAGCCCATGAAAGACGAAAAGTGTAATATGAGAAGAGAATGTAGAGTCCCTTACCTTGTCCATTACATCTCGTTACAGTTATTCTCTTTTGCTTACCCCGTCAATTATCATATCCTGTTACAGTCACTGTGTTTCCATAAAAACACACAAAACTCAAACTTCCTCAGAGTGTTCAGAAATAATAATAATAATTTCATGCCTCTCCATAAAAGTGACATTGCTAACACGCCACCCTCTTATAACTATTTCCGAAAGTTTATTTTTATTCATTTAATTATTTGTTAAACTCAGTCACCTAACACATGCAGATATTTTCCAACCACATCACAAGTCACAAGGCTACAGTAAGGATTACATGCAAACATAACACAGAGTAGTTGTTAAACTTTGTGTTTTGGCAGGAAGTCAGACTACTTTAAGGAAACCTACAGAGATGTAGGCAGAGCAGGCAAAACACACATGATTTATTCAACTTTGGACCTTGGAATATTAGTAGATAATACACTGAATTTTTAAGTGTGACAAATTTAGTCAGAAAAGCATAAAGTGGCAATATAATACTCAGAGACATGCCTAGAAAAAATATGAAAGATACAATTCCCCTACAGACACCTCATTCTTTATTCCCATCCATGAATATGTTTACTGTAGTCTCAAAGATAAGTATATTCAGTTAAAAGGTCCAGAGATTCTTAACATGTAAAACACTTGGGTTAGAAAACAAAAGCTCCTCAGAAAGCCTGGAGAAACAGTCACTATTCATAGGTTCATAGTTGTGTGCTAGGCTAATGGCCCTGGAGCCTTTACAAGCCTAGCCCAAAGGATTACCCTGGCATCGTGCCACCCGACCCTAGTTCTCAGTGCCTCTGTCGAGTAGAGCCACTGTGGCCACCCTTTGGCAGTCAGACTCCTTATAGGTTCATAGGTTGGTACTAGGCTATCGGCCATAGGGCCTATACAAGCCTAGCCATAACAATTCCCTGGCTATTTCTTCCCACAGTATTTACTTCCCTGGACCCCTGTCTAGCAGAGTGATTGACATGATCCCCGGGGTGAATTTCCTATCTCCTACTGGTGTTTTCTGTCTATTTTCATACCAATGTGTGAACCAGGTTTTTCTGATGTTCTGTGTCTACAGCACGAAACAAGCAATGCTAATTTAAATCAACTCTTGCCAGAAGTAACACAAGATGTACATTACACTTTCAGATACCACACTGATTTGTGATTTCATGGAGGCTGTATTGATGGGGAATTTTACAAACAGCTGAAAGGCATAGCTATGGTAGCCGCATGCTCTCCCACCTTTGCAAACATCATCTCTCTGAGATGGGAATTTATGGGTTTGATCAATCTCCCTTTATTCAAAAAATGTGTGAGGTATTTTAACTAATTTGATGATTTACTGATACTTTGGTTGGGTACAGAGACACAACTGGATTCTTTTATGGATGAATTGCAATCTAGTACCATTTTTTTAAGATTTACCCAGCATGCTGACCCAGCTAAGATCCACTACTTGGACATCAAAATGAGGAAAGACCAGTATGGTAGTATGGACACACACATTTACAGGAAGCCCACCTTCTGTGATTCTTTTTTGTCGTACACCAGCTGTCACTCTTTCCATCAAAAAAAAAAAAAGGTAATTGTCAAAAGCCAAGTTATCAGGATTTCTTGCCTGACATCTGATAAGAACTGTTTAACACAGTTTGACACCCTCAAATCTATGTTTTTGGAAAGAGGGTATCCTGAAACTCTTCTTGAGAATCTTCAGAAAGATGTGTGGGAAGACAGAGACAATAAATATGCACCTGTTATTAGGTATGGCCTTGATATTAAGTCTAAAGACAAGACAAATGAATGTAAGGATACCTCTGGCTACACTAATATAAGTTTACATTACTCAATGGACTGTAAAGACATCCAAAAAGTGGTGCGGAGAAATTGAGCCATCTTACATTGTGATGAGGAACTCAAACAAAATCTTCCTGATTTCCCTTCATGCACCTTTAAGAACAAGCTTAACATAAAACGGTTATTGGAGAAACCGATTGTTTCCAGACAAAGTGACTCTTGGACTACGACAAAATGTGGATGTTGCCATCAGTGCATTTATATTGAAACCAGCTATGAAAGTGACATAATAGAAAAATTAGGGGTATGAACAGTTGTGGTAAGTTCAGTTGTTGATCAGAGAGGATAGTCTACATGAAAAAATATATGTCATGCCCTGCCTTCTATATTGGTAAGACTAACAAAATGATATACCAACATATTATAGTATATCTAAAAGAGACACAAGGAGTGCTTTCACTGGGCATGCTTGTACATGCTCCAGTTTCAAGTTCACTTTTTTGTGGCTTGAACAGGTGGAAGCAGGTGCCTTTGCTGGAGACTGGGAAACATACCTCTCAACCTCTTACAGCATGAAATCTGGACAAAGCCATAAATAATGGGGGGAACAGAAACCCAAAAATAGGGACACTTCTTAAATATTACTCTTAGAAACTTAGAAAGTTGATAGAATAGCAGGTTTTGCATCAGCATGGATCTAAAACTCAAATAGCTATCATTATTTTCTGTCGTCAGTCCTCA
Organism: Protopterus annectens; assembly: GCF_019279795.1. Lineage (NCBI taxonomy): Eukaryota > Metazoa > Chordata > Ceratodontiformes > Protopteridae > Protopterus > Protopterus annectens. Next base: position 42,712,178 of record NC_056739.1, read on the forward strand.
ATAATTTGCCAGTGATTTGCCAGAAAATCAAAATTTTATGAGAAACATACTAAAAATGAGGGAAAAATCCGGACATGTTGTGAAAATCTGGACAATTGAGAGGTATGCTGGAAAAACAGACTTCTACATCATGAGATGTATTGGCAGCTGGCTTTAGACACAGCTAATCCACCTGGATTGAATGACTATATTTCCATTGCTACTGAATTTAAAAGAAAAGCCAACATAGTTTGAGCAAAATTTTACAATTGTTATGGCTTTCTGTAATATTTTGGCATTCTGGATTTGTTTTAGCCATTTTTACTTGACTTAATGTGGTAGTGATTTTTGGTGTGTGTACACCTTTAAGAATTTTCCCAGGCTTTTTGTTCAGCCTGTCTGTTGATTGACAGCTCTTGGGGGTGTGTTTTACTTTTCTCAACTTTTAAATTCAGTGTTTAGATTAGTTTTCATGGTTCTGAAGAAATTTATGTTTGGACAACAATGGCAAATTGGACTGGTTTCTACTATTGTTGGATTCATTTGCTGTGGTCTTTGGTTTCCTGGTCAGTTGATTGTTTGCTGTTCATTCCATCCATGAATATGTTTACTGCAGTCTCCAAGAGAAGTATATTCAGTTAAAAAGGTCCAGAGATTCTTGGGTTGACAACAAGAGCTACTTAGAAAGCCTGGGAAAACAATCATAGGCATTCAGACTCCTATGGGTAGTTTCTGTCTGTTTTCATAGCAATGCGTGAACCAGGTTTTTCTGATGTTCTGTGTCTACAGCATGAAGCAAGCAATGTTACTTCAAATCAACTCTTGCCAAAAGTAGCATTAATAATACTAAAAAAAAAAAAACAAATGAGATGTACATTACAACAGTAACTGCCCAAACTTTGGAGCACAACTTCTCACAAATGTTTAAGAGTATAGTTAAATAACCAATTTCAGAAAGAGCAAAACTGGCATAAATGCATGATGTTTAAAATACTCACTTGAGATAATAAAGAAGCTTCCTAAAGGCTATTACAACATGCAGTTTATAATTTATGATTGAACCTATGTAATGATTTATCATGAAGATGATAAAGGGCAGTAATTCTGGGAAATACAGGAAGACAGAACTGTGGCATGTTGTATTATATGGAAGAAACTACTATTAAGACTTAGACATCTGTATCACCTACTGTAAAAGGACCAGAAGCAAAAGACTGTGCCTTTTCATGCACTAACAATCTGTTGATGGAAATGATTTTGATATTCATATAACTGGAAGCAAAAAGTTAGAGAGATGCAGAAGCTGAGAATTTTGGCTTAATGAATTTGGCAGTGTCAGATGGCAAAAATTACATGGGTGACCATGGTGGTGCAGTGGTTAGCATTGTCACCTCACAGCAAGAGGTTATCTGGTTCGATCCTTGGCTGGGGTGCCTTCTGTGTGGAGTCTGCATGTCCTCCCTGTGGTCGCGTGGGTTTCCTCCGGGTGCTCCGGTTTCCTCCCACATCCCAAAGACATGCTGTAGGTGGATTCGACACACAAATAGGCCCTAGGAGTGAGTGTGTGCATGTGTGTGTCTTCTGTGGAAGGTTGGGCACTGGGCTGGCAACTCAACACCGT